>NC_136509.1:77152933-77165433 GCF_053919585.1 Euprymna scolopes
TGCGTGTCCAACTGAGCATGTTTCGAAAATAATCTCGTATAAAAATTCCTCAATTCTTTGCATTCTTCAATTTCTTTGCATATTCAATAGTATTCTTATTTATAAAAAAAAAAATACGCAAAAAAATTGCAGATTAAAAAAAAAAAAAAAAAACGTAAAAAAATTTCAGATGTGTTGTGCGCATCTCAATATGGCGAGAAAAAAAAAGGCTAGATTGCGAAATTTGGCCTAAAATGGAGGTATTCTGCTAGGTACATTTCCAAAATGGCCACGTTGACGTCGTCGTGATAAATAATTGTTTTTCGCTGTAAGAATTTTTTTTCGGAGAACTTCAGTCTATAACAGTTACGGACAATAAAAAAATTTTTCAATATTTCCATTTTTTAATGTCGTCACTAAACTGTATAAGTATCGATAGTCTTATCAACACCCCTTTTTTCTATTTATTTATAAAGAAAATACAACTTTATACAAATTCCCTATTAGTTTTTTTTTCGGTTCTCTTATACGATGATCATCTTTATTTAACTATTACGTGTAATTATATTCATACAGATATTCTATATGATTTATATTTGCGTAATATTTGCGTAGAAATGAAGAAAATCAAATTTACTGTGTATTTATCGTGTTGCCATAACAACGTGACGTAGCCAAGGACGGTAGTGGACGTGAGTGTGTGTGCGTGTGTGCGCGTGTTTTTGCATTCTTCAATTTCTTTGCATATTCAATAGTATTCTTATTTATAAAAAAAAAAATACGCAAAAAAATTGCAGATTAAAAAAAAAAAAAAAACGTAAAAAAATTTCAGATGTGTTGTGCGCATCTCAATATGGCGAGAAAAAAAAAGGCTAGATTGCGAAATTTGGCCTAAAATGGAGGTATTCTGCTAGGTACATTTCCAAAATGGCCACGTTGACGTCGTCGTGATAAATAATTGTTTTTCGCTGTAAGAATTTTTTTTCGGAGAACTTCAGTCTATAACAGTTACGGACAATAAAAATTTTTTTCAATATTTCCATTTTTTAATGTCGTCACTAAACTGTATAAGTATCGATAGTCTTATCAACACCCCTTTTTTCTATTTATTTATAAAGAAAATACAACTTTATACAAAGTCCCTATTAGTTTTTTTTTTCGGTTCTCTTATACGATGATCATCTTTATTTAACTATTACGTGTAATTATATTCATACAGATATTCTATATGATTTATATTTGCGTAATATTTGCGTAGAAATGAAGAAAATCAAATTTACTGTGCATTTATCGTGTTGCCATAACAACGTGACGTAGCCAAGGACGGTAGTGGACGTGAGTGTGTGTGCGTGTGTGCGCGTGTTTTCGTGCTGTATTGTTTGTAGTAGTAGTAGTACTAATAATCTGTCCAGCGTTTGCTTTCTTGTGTTAATGGCGGACGTTGAGTCAGAGGTTGGATTGTGATGTCTGTAACTTTCGTATTTTTCTAATTTGTAAATGGCAAGTTAGAAAAAAATTAAACCCTTCCAAGATGGACAATAAATAAGACCAAAATATTTTATGGTAAAGTTAAGAGCGTAAGAACTATACTTTTTTAGGAGATGTGATTATTGGATTAACCAATCAGAAATCGTCTGTGGCACACACATCTCTGTTTTTATAGATATATAGAAGATATACTTTAAATCTTAAAATTAAATACATTTTATATGGCTTATTAGCTAGCAAACAATGTCTCTATTTTGGTTCTATTATCGTAAAATTATACCATGTGGTCTTCTTTCACGAGATAAGCCAATATAATAACAACGGCGTTCCTACCACGCTGTTATTACGCTGAGAAAATTAAAAAAAAAATAATAAGAAATTTAATTCGTGTAACGTTTGTATTTTCAATTCTGTTCACCAAAGATTTATTTACAAGATTTTACTTTATTTTTAACTAATCACATGCAACTGCGGATTGTTTTTGCACAAATTAACACATACCATTTATTGTACACTATCATGTATTGATACGCCTATAATATATCGTATCATTTATTTACTAGACTAGAATATACGGTATCATTTATCCATAGAACTGTAATATACCGTATCATTTATTCATAAATCTAAAATATACAGTACCATTATTTTATAAGATTATTATATAGGGTATAATTTTTTCATAAGACTATAAAATGCAATAGCATTTGTTCATACGACTATAATATTTAGTATTACAGGTTCAGAAGGCTATAATATAATATTTATTCCAAACGCTATAATATATAATATATGTGTTCATAATATACAGCATAATCACGGTAAAACTCTGGTGCTAGTCAGATCATTGAAATTAATCAACGTTAAGCATAGTTAGTACAAGATAGGTGACCAGTTGGAAATTCTAGGTTCTGTATGTCCTCTCCGCTTAGCTTAGCGTTGTTTTCAGTGGTCTTTACCCCACACTTTCCACTGGTATTAGGGGACGATGTTGTTGGAGATTGCGTAAGACTTGCCACAAGAATTCCACGCGCAGGCACCCTTACAATAGGTATTCATAATATGTAAAGACTGGTGGACGTTATCATTATACAGTATACTTTATTCGTAAAAATATAATATAACATCCATAACGAAAAATGAATATATACTTTGTATCAAATATAATAGAATATGGGTCTATGTTTGATATATACTATATTTAGATGAGGCTATGCAATCTCTGTGTTTGTTATCAGTGGCATTTGTATGTTAGCAACATACGATATTGAGAAAACACGCGTACTCTTCTTCTAAATAGAAATCTACACGTGTACTCTTCTTTTAAATAGAGATCTACACGTGTACTCTTCTTTTAAATAGAAATCTACTAATTTGAAGATTTGCTTAAAAACATGAAGCATGCATGATCCCTCGTGAGTGGACACTGAACGAAGCATAAAAATAACTAAGTTCAAAATGTGCCCCCCCATTCAGTCCCGAAAAGGCCCAGATGACAGCAGATCCCAGTACAAATCAGTAAACGGTGCAGTTTTAGGTCCTACCATATGTAAATTATAGTTCTGCATTATGCAAAAAAATGGCTAAGTCCATCAAATGCCCCGCCCTCTATTAAGCCCCAAAAGTCCGTAAGACCTTAGCATAATAAATTTTGAGTTCAGCACAATGCAGAACTGCTAACTAGACATACACATACAATTTTGGACAAATATAGTAAAATAGTCCCAAAAATGCAATGTTTTTTATTAGCCATAAAAGAGCCTTTGGAGCACACTAAAGAAGTATCCCGAAGTATAGACAAACACAATTATATAAAAATCAGGTAGTATAATTTTTCCGAAAGTTTTATAATATATGAAAGACATCAACTCTTTTAAAATATGCACAGAAGTGCCAATTTTAGACATTTTAACACGAATGGGCCCCTAGGGGGGCAATCGAAGTTTCTCAAAAAATCCGTTCCGTTACTTTTTTATCCATATCATTTTTAATGTTGGTGCAAAATTTAAAAAAAAAACAAAAAACATGGCGTAGTTTCTCAGAAAAGTGCGGAGAGACGAACGCACAAATGGAAAAAAGTTAATTTACAGGTCCGTCATCTTTTTGTCGGGAAACAATAACAATGAAACACTTTTTATCGTTATTTCCATGGCAGGTGCTCGTCTGAACTCCAATCTCTGGTCCCCCCTCGCCAATCTTTCATTAAAAACACCCCTCTGGCTGAATCCACTGTGAAAAATTTCCCCCACTCTATATATGTGCCTAAATCAAAACGCGGATTCCATGAACAAAGCTTCTTTCTTAGAACTGCACGCCTGTGGAACTCTGTTCCGTCTGCCTACTTCCCACCGGACTACAACTTGGATGTCTTCAAGTCCAATGTTAACAAATTCCTAATGAACCGCCACCTTAAGTAAACACTTCATCAAATTTCCACATTAATGTAATGCACTTGCAATAACCCTTATCCCTGAGTGGCTTCCGGGCATTGATAAGTGGTGATCACTGTGTAAAAAAAAACATTATGAAAAACCACTTCATTTAAAAATCTATTCCAACATCCAGTATTGTGAATCGAAACACAATTCCATGCACATTGTGAGATTCACTTGTCAACTCATTTAAATAAATAACGAGCTATTTATTATTAGCATTTGTGCCAAAATCCATTGGCATTTGCAAATGAATGCCTTCATTTGCCTTGGCAATAAAGAGTTTATAGATCCTCCACTATCTGTACAAACAAAATTCAAATCTGAACATTTAGGAATAAGCTTTTATTGACACAAACCTGATTTAGAAAATAAATAGAATTACAACACCACGTTTATTCCTTTTTTTTTTTTTGTTTTACTTTATAATTATTCTTAAGAATTTGATAAAGATTTTAAAGTTTATGTTTCCACTTATGTATTTTCTGGCAAATTATTAAATAACGATTAAATGTTTACAATTCTAGCTATTTTTGCAGTGATTAAGTTACAAGATTAAGTTACACATGAAATCTTTATAAGAATATATTTAATTATTAAAATATTTAAAAGAATATATTTCATGTTTAAAATTGGCGTAATTACGCATATAACATACATATACTTATATATGTATATATATATATATATATATAATATATTTATGGAAAAAAGAGAGAGACAGAGAAAGATAGAGATAGCAAAAAAGAGAGAGATAGAAAAAAGAGAGAGATAGAGAAAAAGAGAGAGATAGAGACAGAGACATAGAGATAACTATATATAAATATATGTGCATTTATATATATATGTATATGTATGTTTATATATAAATATATGTACCTATCAATATATAAATATATATGTATATGTATATATGTGTACATGCACATGTATATATATATATATATATATATATATATATATATATATATATATAACTGTACATTTATATGTATATATATACAGTGATGATCATATTTATTGGCACGGTAAAATAAAAGTTCAATTTTGTCTAATAAATTCTAAAAAAGGGATTAAATTAAAGAAAATAACAAAGTATATGATGTATTTTTAACTGGCCTTTCCGATGCAGCAATCGGATTTTAGAAAAAATAAATAACAAAGGAACAACAAACATAATTGCAAAAAACCCTTGTTCAAAATTATTGGCACGATTTATTTAATAATCAATTGTATAATCTTTTGCCTTGATTACCTTCCTCAGTCGCTTTTCATAGTTTACAACCAAGTTGTTGCACTCTTCAGTAGTAATTTTAGCCCTCTCTTCCTGACAATAATCCTCCAATTGAATAAGATTCTTAGGCTTCCTTGGTATTAACCTCAATTTTAATGTTCTCCATAAATTTTCAATTGTATTAAGGTCTGGGCTTTGTGATGGCCACTCCAAAACATTAATATGATTGTCCTCAAGCCATTTCTTAGTCAGTTTAGCCGAATGCTTTGGGTCATTATCTTGCATGAACCACCAACGACGACCAAGTGAGAGCTCTTTAGCAGAGTCTTTCAGGTTTTCATCCAATATTTTAACATAATCTTCCTTTTTTATGCTACCTGTGACCTTAACAAATCGCCCTGGTCCAGAGGCAGCAAAGGATCCCCAAAACATCAAACTGCCTCCACCGTGCTTCACTGTGGGTATGGTGTTCTAAGGCAGGAAAGCTTCGCCAGATTTTCTGTAAATATAAGACACTTTATTATGGCCAAATAACTCTATTTCCGTTTCGTCAGTCCATAGAACACGTTTCCAGAATGCAACATCTTTATCAATATGACGTTTTGCAAAGGCTAGCCTTGCTTTCAGGTGCATAGGCTTCAATAAGGGAGTCTTTCTCGGACGACATGCTTTTAAACCAGCTCTCTTCAAAACTCTACCAACTGTATGTCGAGATACATTCACTCCAGAGGTGCTCTGTTCATCAACAATCTCCCCAACAGAGATCCTTGGGTTTTGTTTTACTTGTCGAACAATTTTCCGTTCATCTCTTGGGGAAAGAATCCTTTTTCTCCCTCTACCCTCTAAACTCATAACGTGGCCTTGCGATTTGAACTTGGTTATTATGGCTCTAACAGTGGATTTGGGAAGGCTTATCATAGCCCTCCCCATTGGTGTGACATGCTACAACAAGCTTCCTGGCGTCGTCGCTGTGTTCCTTAGTTTTAACCATGGCGATTGAAAATTATAATTTAGTCACTTATAATAGTTTAAATAAATCGCTATCTAAAAATTATCTGAAAAAAATTATTCACTGAATTAGCGTTAAACAAGCATAATATGGCTATAAAAAAGTTCAGAAAGCACGTAAACCGGAAATTGATTGATATTATACTGCTACTAAAAGAAAAACCAAGCCGTGCCAATAATTGTGAACAAAGGTTTTTTGCAATTATGTTTGTTGTTCCTTTGTTATTTATTTTTTCTAAAATCCGATTGCTGCATCGGAAAGGCCAGTTAAAAATACATCATATACTTTGTTATTTTCTTTAATTTAATCCCTTTTTTAGAATTTATTAGACAAAATTGAACTTTTATTTTACCGTGCCAATAAATATGATCATCACTGTATGTGTGTGTGTATATGTGAATATATGCAAGCATATATATAATTATTATTAATATTTATATGTATATAATTGCATATGTATATTTATATAGATGTTCATATATATATAAAACATGTGTATATATAAATATATATATATATATACATAGTAATATATATATATATATATGTGTATATACAAAAACATGTGTGTATATATAAATATGCATATATGTATATATATATACATAGTAATGTATATATATATGTATATGTATATATGAATGTATTTATATATGCATATATTTACGTTTATATATATATATATATATGTATATTCATATGAGTATATATATGTATGTGTAGATATAAATATCTGTATGTATATATATACATATGTGTATATTTATGTATATGTTTGCATATCAATGGCTATAGATATATAGATGTTCATATAAATAAAAAGATATGTATACATACATACATGATGATTGCAACGTCTCTTGTCAGCCAAGTGCCACTCCCTCAGACATTTAAAATTCATGAGCCGAAATGCCTGTGAGAGTATCTATACAAATATGATGTTACAGAGTCTTAGCTTTGTACGACAGCTCAGTTTCTCTCTCGGTTCAAAATGTGGAGATCTAGCAACAAGCATTAGCAAGATACCCATCAACAAATTAAACTGCAGACCAGCTTAATGCGGGTACTGGTCTCCCGCTTTATGTTTTTTTTTTAAATCAGAGATATGCTTCTCCTAGAAAGGTTGCCTTCACAACGGCTTACGGGAGCCCTCTCCACCCCAATACACATATACACACACACACAAATATACACGGTGCTAGTTGGCCGTTGACCCAGAAAATAGAGTTCATTCGCCATTTGGAAGGTCTTGTTTTTAATCCTTCAGGGAGACTAGCCGCCCTCCTAACCAAACAAGTCAGGTCATGTCATATGCTACTGGTACCATGTAACCCAGTACTACCTGCCTCATGGTCGGGTCACCGGCGACTAAACATGCATACATACATGCATACATGCATATATATATGTGTCTGTGGGGGTTGATATTGTAAAAATTGGAGATTCCGTTTCTCTCGAAACGTTTTAATAGTATCAATGTCTTATTTTTAAATGTTTGATTAAGGATTTTTGATTAATCGCACTAAAAATAAACGACAAATCACAATAGATTAAGGTAAACCACAGCAATGTAATTTTTGTGCCTTATACACAACAAATAACACAAGGGACACGACTTCGGGGTTAGGCGTTTAAGAACAAACTACACACAAACGCACCCAAAAAATAATTACTTTTTCATAAATAGATTATGTGGGTGTATGTGAGGGAGAGATTTCCTTTTTTATGGACTAAAAACGATTGAGCTATTTAGTTTAAATTATATACTACGGTTTTGATGTGCCTTTAAGTTTTTTTCGTAGTTTTTGTGTCGATATCAAACAATCCGATTAAAATATTTCAAGTGAAATCCGTATTTAACATTACTAGTTCATTAGCAATGTTTTGCCACCTTCTGAACAGAATTTCTCAGCCTATGAAACAAACTACGCACACACACACACAAACATATATATATATATATATATATATATATATATATATATATATATATATAAATAAAGAACATGCAACAATATGGAAAATGTCGTATTGTATTTTAATTCGATTTGGTGGATTGATTGTTGCTATTTCTTCTGATGAGTTAAGGGCATAATAGATTCACTAATTACTATCATTATACCAAGCAGACATTGTCAAGTACTGTAAGGATCAATTGATGCAAAGTAATAAAATATAAAATTGTCAACATCATGTATTTTGGAATATGAATTTTTGTCATTCATTCTATATATTGCTCTGTATTCACATTGAGCTTCTCATAAAAGGATTGGTATATAATGAGAAAAATATATTTCTACAGAAATATATATATATATATATATATATATATATATATATATATATATATATATATATAAAGAGAGGGAAATACATAGATAGCCCGAGATTAAGAGGCAGTGAGAAAGAAAGAGAAAGAGAGAGAGAGAGTTAGATAGATGGATAAATAGTAATATTTTGTAATATATTGAATCTACATATAGATGTATATAATATGGATATATGCATATAATATATATACAAACACACATATATATGTATATTACATATGCACACCCACATATGTGTGTATATAAACAAATACACACACACATATATATATATATACATATATATATATATATATATACATACATACATATACATACATACGTATATACAGGGTGACTCCCCAACAAAAAAAACTAAATGGAGGCCATCTAGAACATATGCTGTAGAACGGAGAAAAAAGGCCAAAATCGTAGTGGTTTGATATGATGTTCTGAATATTATAAAATAGTTATAACGAAAATGTCATTTCATTCGGACAAAACACCAAGAAACGGGGCCTAATTAGAGTTGGGACCCGTTCTTGGAATCATCCTGTATGCATATACACATACATACACGCATATATATACATATATTATACATATATACACACACACATATATACGTATACAAACACATATATATACATACACACACAAACACAAACACTCGTATATATATCGTATATATATATATATATATATATATATATATATATATATATATATATATATATATATATATATATATACATACATACATATATTTATATATGATGCTTAAGCAAGGAAAAGCGTAATCAATACGTTTGGAGAGCTATATATGTTTTATGATTTTTTTCAACCGCAGATGTATTAACTTAATTCATTACAATGTGATATTAAAAACCAAAAGATTAGTAGTTGATAAAGAATGAAGGTTGGAAAAAGGGAGGGAGGTGAATATTGGAGAAAAATAATAGAGAGAATATATAGATAAATTAAATTGGATGCAATAAAAATGAAAGAAAATTAAGAAAAATCGCCAGAAAGGGACTGTTCTCTCTTTAATATTACCCCCTTTTCCCTTCCCCTTTTTTGCTATTGCTTTTTTTCATTTAAGTTTTTAATATCCATATTTAATACAAATCTTCGTTTTTTTTTTTCAAAATGTATTTTAACTTAAACCATAGCGACTTGGTTCCCACCAGTTCTGGCAAATAGCAAACAAGATCCTGAACAGAAGCGTGCGGTCTATCTCAACCATCATCAATGGGCCTGAGTTCATCTCGTCAAGGCCAAACTATTGGCCAAGAACTTTGCAGCTAATTCTACCCTATGCGACGAAGGCCATCAACTCCTCGTATTTCTTCCTATAACAGACAAAACGCTATACAGCATACAATATCTGTTCGCTAAGCTAATTAAGAACCTTGATTCCAGTCAAGCAACTGCACCTGACGGCATTCCAATTACAGTGACAAAAAAAGCTTCAACCAGAGCATGCCCCCATACTTACATAACGGTTTAAGCGTTGCCTTAAAGAGAAGTGCTTCCCAACACCCTAGAAAACCTCATGAATATGCCCCGTATTTTAGAATTCAGGTGATAAGTCTTCTCCTCTCAGTACAGACCAATAAATTGTGTGTCATGAGTAAGTTGCTGGAATCCATATTAAATAGTAGTAGTCCACTACCTCAGCAGAAATAACCTTCTTAGTGGCATGCAATATGGTCTCTGTTCTGCAGATGTGCTAACATTTATATCTCATAGGATCAGCGTATCTCTTGATAAAGGCTTCCTCTCTAGGGCAATTGCCCTTGACATATATAAAACCTTCGATAAGGTATACCAGAAGGGTCTATTCCACAAGATTTCTGGCATCAATTGAAATGGACGGCTCTCGACTAGGGGAAGCTTCTAGAATTGACCATTACTCCAGACCTGAAATGGAACACGTACATCAAGTCTATTGCTAAGGTCGCTGGAGACATGGAAGTATCCTTCTACCACTCCAGAGGATATCTAACTGCTGATACATAATGCAAACTCATTCTGGACTCACAGTAATGAATTTCATATATATATATATATATATATATATATATATATATATATATATATATATATATATATATAGGAAATTCATTACTGTGAGTCCAGAATGAGTTTACAAATTGTTTCAACTAGAGGAAAATCCTCAGAGAGGAAAAATCCAACTAGCATCATCAGAATTCATAGATGGACTAAGTTATAAAGTCAAATAAAAATGGAAAGATCGTAGATAAAGGGGAGTTAGAAAAGAAGGGGGAGTGGTGGGGGGAGGACGTTGGAGTTTAAAGTAGTAGGAGTGTATTAAAAAAAGAGAGGGGTTTATAATTAAATATTAATTATGTGTAAATTCTTATATACGTGTTTTTTAACGGTTTAAACTTAAAAGACGCTACTTTTGTTGATAACGGCATAAGTAACAGTTAATTTAAAGGATCACCATGGCAACAGGTTGGAGAGTTAATGTTAGTGAAGGAACCGGTTGAAAATGGGGTTTAAAGTAATTTAGCCGGGCGGGGAGAGATTGAAAGATATTTATTGTTTATAAAATGGAAAGAAAAAGAAAAGGAAAAATAAGTTAATGAATTATACTTTACAGGTTTATTTTGATAGTGTAATGATATATACAATTAAATATAATAAATAAATTAGCCGGGCAGGTAGAAATAATACGTTACAGGTTTATTTTAATAAAATAAAATAAAATAAAATAGGTGAAGGAACGGGTTGAAAATGGGGTTTAAAGTAATTTAGCCGGGCGGGGAGAGATTGAAAGATATTTATTGTTTATAAAATGGAAAGAAAAAGAAAATGAAACATAAGTTAATGAATTATACTTTACAGGTTTATTTTTTATAGTGTAATGATATATATAATTAAATATAATATATATATAAAATATTTTATAAATAATTTTTAATTTTCAGGCGTTGTAGTTGAAGGAAAGAGAGAAAGAGAAAAATATAAATTAATGAATTATAAGTTACAAGTTTATTTTACTAATATAGAAATAGGTAAGAATATCAGTAAGTTAATCAAATAATAAAATTCATAAAATTATTAGGGAGATATTTATAATAAGTGAATAAAACACATACACACAGAAAAACACACACATAAATATACATGTAGAAGATACGTAACCAAATACAAATATATATACACGCATACATATACACACATGTAGAAGATACGCACAAACACAAATACATATATATACATACATATACACACACACATATATATATACACACATATAAATACATACATACACACACATATACATACATATACAAACACACAGACATAAACACGCACACACACATATATATATATATATGCACATATATATACATATATATATATATATATATAAATTAGCTGGGCAGGGAGAGATTGAAAAAATTAATTTTTTGTTTTTAATTTATTATTTATAGTTTTTTGAATTGTCGGGCGTTAAGTTGAAAGAAAGAAATGAGAAATAGAAGGGTAAATAGGTGAATTATACGTTATAGGTTTATTTAATAAAGTAAAAAAACTAAGGATATCAGTAAGTTAATTAAATAATAAAAATTAATATAATTATTAATAAAATGTAGATAGTAAGTAGATAAGAAAAACACACCAATACATACACATGAGTACACATGTAAAAAAATACACCCATCAATGGGGGAGGAGCATGTGCTTGAGTATATGTACAAACACAAATACGAAAAATATGTAAATAAGCTTCGTGTTAGAAAATATGATAATTATTATTGAAAGAATTAGTAAGAGGTAAATATAAGAGAAAAGCGTATTATATATGTTATATGTAGATGGTAAATTAAATAATTAATTAAAATAGAAGGTAAGTAAATGATTAGTTGTTAACAAGTAGATAATAGACCGAGAGGCAAGTCGAAGGATACCAATTGTGATAAGTACGTAATTGAAATAATAGAAATCGAGACCTAATTATGGAAATAGCCAATAAGAGACTATGGGGCGAGAACCTTTAAATAATGATATAAGGA
>NC_136509.1:77170433-77172933 GCF_053919585.1 Euprymna scolopes
TGTGGCTGAGGGCATAGGGATACATAGAGGGAAAGGGGAATATGTGGGGGATTACTTTAAAATTCTAGTGTTGATGGTTTCTTGGTAAGTATGTCTTGTCCTTTTGGGTGTTCGCTTATGTTTGCAGGCGAGTGGGAGGCTATGCTTCGGTTTAATTATTTTTAGTTTTTATTTATTTGCTGTTTATTGTTTGGAGAGGATCAGTAGCAGTGTCAGAAATTTCGTGAAAATAGTGAATAATTCCACCCCATCTTTCCAAGCTTATAACTCCTCGAAAAATGTAATTCAAGCCCTAATTTTTTTTTTCAATTAAAGGAGTAAGGACCAAGGTTTTATTTTAAAAAAAAACAAAACAAAACAATGTGTTTTTTTTTTTTTAAAAAGGTTTTAAACTTCGGACTTTACAGGTAAATTTCTAAAAAACTGATTTTTTTTTTGTTTTAAATTTGAATATATTATTTATTGACCTTTTCTCTTCAATTTGTGATATATAAACCTATTAAACATAAATTAATTATTTACTTTTTAATAGACATTTCAAAATGAGAGGCGTAAATTATTCGACCCCCTATCTTTCTAAGCTTATAACTCCTCGAAAAATGTAATTCAAGCCCTAATTTTTTTTTCAATTAAAGGAGCAAGGACCAAGGTTTCATTAAAAAAAAAAAAAAAAAGACAAAAAGAAAAAATGTGTTCTTATAAAATAAGGTTTTAAACTTCGGACTTTACAGGTAAATTTCTAAAAAACTGATTTTTTTTTTTGTTTTAAATTTGAATATATTATTTATTGACCTTTTCTCTTCAATTTGTGATATATAAACCTATTAAACATAAATTAATTATTTACTTTTTAATAGACATTTCAAAATGGGGGGGGGCGTGAAAATGGGGGGCGTGAAAATGGGGGGGCGTGAATTTAAAAAAAACGTTTGTCTAAAATATTATATTCGGTTTATTGGAAAGAACATAAAATTTCACATTGACCCTGAAAATATCGTAAAAATAGAATCAATAGAAAAATTTTGATAGATTTTTAAAATTTAAAAATTTAAAAATATTGAGTTTAAAAATTGAAAAATATTGAGTTCGGAAAATTCATTACTGTTTTAAAAAAAAAATAAAAATATTTTTATTACTTTTAAAACAACTGTAATAGTTTATTTTGGAAGTATAATCCATAAAGAAAATAAATAACCCACTTTTAACAGAGAAATTACGAGATTTTTATATTGTATTCGCAGTTTCGTGTTAGGGGTGTCAAAAATTCCTACAAAAATTCTGATACTGCTAGAGGATCAGATAGCGGTCGCGGGAACGGGTACACACATGCGCACGTACAAACATATATACTTTAAAGAAACGGTAACATGTACACATACATCCCCGCCCTGGTGTTCAAATATATGCACATATGTGCGCCTGCATGCATAATCACCCGCGTTGCTCTCACTTAAAAAACGCGTACTTGCTCTACAACATACTTGAACACTATTTTCAGTCTTTATTAATTACCATATCCACTAAATATATATATATATATTTATGTATAAACTAACAATAAAAAAACACTAACCTAGTTTTAAAACAGATCCTTAAAAGATCCGATAAAATGCATGTCCATTGGCTGATAGAAAGGGGAGCGGTTGATAATAAAAAAAACAACAGAATTCGCGCAAGCCCATAGGCGTCCTAGAGTGGATGAAATGCCGAATATTCAGTGTAGCTTAATCGCCATCTATATTTTATAAATTAGTAACTAGCTCTACCAACGCATTGAGCAATTTTAAGTAAATACTTTAAGTTTACGCATAAATCTATACTCTCGTATATTAATTTTATGTGAGTAAATAAAGTAGTTATATATATATATGTGTGTGCGTATATATATACATATAAATATATGCATATATATATACATATATATGAATGTATACATATACATGTGTATATATACATATGCATATATATGTACATATATATGCATATATATATGTGTATATATACATATGCATATATGTATATGTACATATATATGCATATATATATACACATATATATATACATATATATATACATACATATATGCATACATATATGCATATGCATATATATGCATATAAATATACATACATATATATACATATGCATATATATGCATATAAATATACATACATATATATATACATATGCATATATATGCATATATATACATACATATATATATACATATGCATATATACATATATATACATATGCATATATATGCATATATATATATATGTATATACATATATATACACATGTATATATATGTATATATATACATATATATATATATGTATATATACATATATATAACTATATATGCATATATATACATATATATGTATATATATATATATATATGTATATATACATATATATGTAAATATATATGTATATATACATATACATGTATATATATGCATATATATCTATATATGTATATATACATATATAT
>NC_136509.1:77177933-77192933 GCF_053919585.1 Euprymna scolopes
TAACACACGTGCAATTGATATGTATTCATTTATTCAATGGGCATGCAAGTGGTTTATTTTATTTCCGTATCGATTAGTCAAAAATATTTAATGCTTATATTTAGCAAGGATGTAATCTATCTATATATGTATCTAAAAAGTGAGAATTTGAGTGTGCGGACATTTCGCGATTTATATACTAAACGAATTCTTGATCAGCTGATTGAAATTGTGTATATAGGAAATTCAGACATCTGGAATAATTTTTAATCTGTTTTCATCCCCAAAAAATGTTGCTAAAGTGGGGACAACGGTTAAAAAAATTGTATGTGGGAGTCGTCGGATTTTTCTCTGTTTACTAACTGTTATACGACTGCGCATGCCCGAATGGTTAAAATGCCATATTAATTATTTTACAAATAAGAAAATTTGAAAACACTGTTTAAAGGTCTCTAAAGATGGCCTAACGATTTAAGTTCTTAAATCACTGTCTTTTGGTGTTGGTTTCAATGTCAACTCGAGTATTTTTTTTTACTTAAAAGAAGTAAGTTGTTTAGAAAAAAAACATAATAAACGCATACACATGTCTCAGTTTCTGTATGAATTTAAATATAATATTCATGCATATTTTACGACCGAACAACGCAAGACTTCCTGCTAATATATCTATACAAATGTGAATGTGTTTGAGGACAATTCTCAACATATATACTCAACGAATTTTTGATCTTAAGATTTGAAATGTGAAAAATAGGATTTTCAGACATGTGGAAACTTTTCAACCGGTTTTCATTCAGGAAAAAAAAAAACTGCACCCGATTTGATAAACAAATTGCGGTTTACTGATTTTGATAATCAGTTGTTGTTCGTCATTCAATCTCGGGCAACGCCGGGTTTCCTTATATATATATATATGTGTGTGTGTGTGTGTATATATATATATGTATATATATATTTACATATGTATATACATAGATATATGCATATATATATATATATATATATATTGATATGTAGTTTGCTGGAAGCATTGTGTGGGATAGGTATGGAGTAGAGATTTAGAAGGCTGTCACAATGCGTGGAGTGAAATATAGTCGTTGTTGGTAAGAGAAGACGAGAACAAGTGGCGATTTACAAATCAATAAGTACATGCATATATTTTATATATACATATATTTATTCAGTCGTATTGGTAAAATGCCTTACTTGTTATGTCTGCGTCATATTCCATTATTAATTTCGGAAAAATTCCCTTTTGATTTGTAAATCGCCACTTGTTCTCGTCTTCTCTTACCGACAATGATTATATTTCACTCCTCGCATTGTGACAGCCTTCTAAATCTCTACTGCATTATATATATATATATATATATATATATATATATATATATATATATATATATATATATATATATATATACATATAGCGTATATTTGATTGATAATACATGCTATAAAAAGCAGTTTTAGGTCTGAGAGAACAATCGCACCAGAGAAAGAAAATTCAATGTATTTCTATTACGAATAAAATAAAATGAAATGTATTTAACAAATCAGCATTGAATGTTGTTAATTTTAAATCATATAAATACAATTTTTGTTCAGATCATAGGATATGTTTTCTTTTGAATTTATTTGTAATCTCTTTCTATCTGATTTCTCTTATTTTGTCCGGTTTTATCTATGGACAACGATGTTAACAGTCTAATGTATGTTTCAATCTCAACCAATAATCGCATTTGATAGTTACAGCTAAAGAAATATAAAATTACTGGAAACTTGCGAAAAAATAATATTATAACCTGGGAAAGTTGTTATATCCGTGTAAGATTTGTCAAGATTCTGAGATAAGTAGTGCTATGTTTTGGAATGCTTGTGATTAAATAATTTTAACAATATGGTCACTTTGTGCTAGTTCGTTATAGGTTTTTCTTTGCAAGATATTCATCCACTCTATCGCACATTCCGACCATAAATACGTGCATTTTCCAAATTAAACTAAGCTCAGAAAACACGGATTTTATTCTGCAGTATGCAATATTTTTTAACTAGCCTAAACGTAATACTTAACCCAGACTGTATTACTTTCAACCAGAGTTTTAAGTTTTTTTTTAATCTAAATTAATTTAAAATAATCCGTCTTCTCAAATTGATACAAAAAAACCCTCATCGTATTTTAATCAGAAGGTAAAGCTTGTCTAAACCCTAGAGACCAGAAAGTTCTTACGCTATAAGTACAGGAAGCCAAAAAGAGAAGGGGGAGAATAAAAAATAATAAACAAGAATACAACATCATACAAAGATGACAAACATACTTCTTTTTTATGATAGAGGGAAGAAAAACTTTAAGTTATATACTAATATGTACAATTCATACATACTAAATATGATCATCTTGCCACGAGTGACCTAATGAAAACAAGTGATAGAATAGCTTAGTGAAGATTAATTTCTGAATTTGACAAAAACGGGATTTATTTGTTCTACGTTAGAAGAACTTTATTTGAGTAATATACTTATTATCTTCAATTACTACATGCTCGTGGTATTAGAAAAGTGGGTTCTTTTCTATCTACATACACTCACTGATCATTGCTTACATTTACTTTCAACTATATTTGTAAATTAAATTACAATGATCTTAGTTACGCCACTAGGACTATTTCTGTATAGATACAATGCTTTCTGCCTGAACTACGAATTCCGACTCGCCATGTACTAATTGTTTCTCTCATAACTGTAAAAACACCATCGCTGGTTGCTACGTATATCAATCTTATACTTAACCTCCAAGACGACTGCCTTTGTCTAACTTGCATGTTAAATTAAACATTTTTTTCTTTTTCTCTCTCTAACTAAACTTTACTTGAAACTTTGAATCCTAATGTAATTCTACTGTATCCTGTAAGTTGGTATATCCTCTCTTGATAACTAACAATTTGCTCTACTCCCCAAGCTGCCAATAAAACTTAATTAAACTAGCGGATACGCCATAACTCATAATTTACCTCCAGTTATATCCGTACTGTATTGCACTTACATATTAACCCTCCTTTCATCTAAAATATAGAGTCTTCGCACAAAAATTATTAGTATAATTCTCAATAGCTAGTCATACTGTAACGTTATCCTATTCCTCAGCTATCATATGAATTAAAAAAAAATAAATAAATAAAACACCTAAAGGAAAAAATCGTAAACCACATATTAACTTGTTTCTAACAAGCCTGATTGTAAATATAGTTGCTTTCATTGCACGATCTGTACTCAACCCGTCTTTCAGTAACAAAGAAATTGCAATGTCCCTAAATCACTTTGAGCAGTGTAAAAAACAGTAGATATATAACCTTTACAAACTAACTCAATAGCATAAACTACCTACGCAGGGTCGCAGAAATACCTGGATTTGGACCCAAGCGTGGGGCGAACCCTCTCAGTGCTGATGGACAGTGTCGATCTTCTCAGATCATCCGTCTAGGACAAGGAAAACTCTGAAACTAAACCTAAGGGGTTCGAGGCTTTTCTAGTCTTGGATGATAACCTTCCTAGAGCAGGTGAATCAAACAAATTACCGGTTTTGAAACCTAAACTGCTTAAGGAGTAGATAGGCTCTGTCTATCGCCCAGTTTCCAGACTCTTTCTTTGCCTATTAGCCAAATGCACTGGTACTTTTCACAGGAATTTGACAGAAACTCTCAGTGGTAGATCTTGTTTCCTGACTAGGGCTATGAACTTCGTTTTGTCCACTCCCGACACATCCCACTCCTCTAAACTGGGCACTTGGGAGTGTTTGAGTGCCACATATGCCAGTGCATTTAGATTGGGTTAACCTTCGTCTGATGGGTTGAGGGTACCAGATTGACAGTTCCTGGCTGCTGTTTCCGACTGGAAGTACAGGGGCCCTAACTCTTTGGGAGCGCTTAGAGAGGTTTCTCTATCAGCAATTGTATAATATCGGAATATTTGTAGTGCCATGTCGCGCATGGAGAGGGACCCTACACTAATGTCCGGGGGCCACGAATCTAGATGAAAGGTCAGATGAGGGTCTACTTTTGTTGTCTGTCTGGTATTCTGCACAGCCACTTGTTCCGCACCATCTACCTTAACTGAAACTCCTTAATAAATGAGAGTACAATAAAAATTTACGCTTAAACCAGGTTTATTTTCAAACAAAATCAAATTGCCTTCCCCCTGGAGACTTGCGGTTACGAACATTCGTGGGCTTAAAACTAATTTAGATGATGTCGAAGCATTTCGACTAACAAACACACTGGATATCTTAGCACTAAGTGAGATTAACCTACACTCTTCCATCCCCTCTACTTTAACATGTCTGGATATCTCCCTCTCTGCCGTAAGGACTCTGAGAGACATCTGCACGGACTTGGAGTCTATATTCGTAATACTCACCCCTTGAAAAGAAAAACAAACCTAGAATCGGACAATCAATCCTTTATGTGCTTTATACTTTACATGCAATATAACATTAGCTAATTTATTATCTCTACAGCTCTCACTCGACCCAGGACTGCACCCTAATAAACAAAGTCTCTGACACTATAGATACACCACTCTCTCTCGACACTAGTGCACAAGTACATGTTTTGAGTGACTTCAATGAACACCACAGAAACTGGCGTGGGTTCTCTACTCAAACAGATGCAGCTGGTAGCATATGCATAGTTTCTCTATAGCTCACTCCCTATCAACGATGGTTAGGTTTCCAACCCGTTTCTCAGACCAACAAGAACAACCCGCATCACTTCTAGGTCTTTTTCTGACCACAGTTCCCGATGATTGTATAACGAATGCCCACAACCCGCTTGTATACGCTGATCATGCAGTGATAATTGTCGAAATCAACCTAAATTCTAGACCCAAAACTGAAGAGCCATTGCTCAAACAACGAAATACTATTAAAAAAAAGCTGACTGGGAGCCATCAGAGAGCGCATCAGAGGTACCCCATGGGGAAATATATTTTCTCTTCCTGCTGAATAGTGCGCAAATGAGACCATTAAATGGTTCAAAACTGGAAATTTTATAGGAAGCGCTACTCTCCTCAATGGTTTTCTACTTGCGCAGCTGCCATTTCGCAAAGGCAGCATGCGTACCGCAGATATAACAGACACAAGTCCAGTTCAAACAGTCAGAAGTATATAGAATCTAGAAGTAACGTTAAGAAGAAACAGCGACAGCTAAGAGAGAATTTACTGAGACAACCATACCGCATCGAAGCACAGAAATTAGGAACCTGTGACTCCTGGAAATTTTACAATATGCTAGTAAATAATGGGCAATCAAAAATTCCCCCAACTAAGCAACAATCATGAGGTTGTTTGCGCAGCAACGGAGAAGGCTAACATGCTCGCAAATCGGTATGCCTCCAACTCCACACTGGTCCCTGCTTACTACCCCTCCCTGACGTTCCTTTGCGGACAGACGCCACGCTAGATAATCTGAAAATCACCCCTTATCATGTGCATGCTCTCATAAAAAAAACTTGCACACTTCAAAAGCATGTGAACCTGATCTCATCCCGGCTGTGCTATTAAAAAATTCTCCGCCGAAGTAGCTCCAGTTTTCTTTAAACTTGGCAACAAATGCCTTAATGAATCCTGCTTTTCTGCCTGATGGAAAACTGCTTCCATGGTACCAGTTTTTAAGAATTCTGAGGAAAGAACTGACCCATTAAATTATCGTCCCATAACCCTCCTTCCACTTTTCTCCAAAATATTTAAATCCATAATTAATCAAGCCATTATCTAAGCATTGCTAAACTTCTGACCGACAAACAACATGGATTCCACAGCAGGTAACCTAACTGTAATTTCTGAACGTATATACCATTCACTGGAAAAAGCAGGGGGGTAGATATATCTAAGGCTTTTGACAGAATATTGCATGAAGGTCTTCTCGAGACAAACAGATCATACGGTATCACGGGTCGAATACTTAACATAATCAAATCCTTCTTAGATAAGAGAAAAATCAGGTTGTCGACGGCGTACATCTAAAGAATACCATATAAATGCGGAAGTGCCTCGGGGGTCTATCCTAGAACCTCTCTTATTCCTAATATTCATAAATGACCTTCCCGACAAAATTGCTTCTGATGACACCACGCTCTATAACAGGCACGGGAGGAAAACAAAAATAAATACATATCTAGAGAAATGGCAAAAACACTAGATGATGAACTCCAATCTGTAGTGGAATGGGAACAAAGATGAATGACCCCGCTCAATGCAGCCAAGACTAAGCTGGTTTCCTTCAATAATTACAAGAAATCTTCTCAACCAATAATAGCAATGACCAAAGATTCATTAACTGAAGCTACTTCTTTTAACTCTTCGGCCTAACGTTCAAAGGAAACATGAGTTGAAACAATCATTAGCCCATGCATGGAGCATAGTTGTCATATTTGGGCGAGTGCATCTGCTACTAGTCTCTCGCCTCTAGACAACGTTCAAAAGAGAGTGGTTTACCTAATAGGCCCTGAAATCTCATCGAAGCTTCAGCCTCTATCCCACCGACGAAATGTTGCATCCCTCTGCCTGTTCTACAAACATTTTAATGGTGAATGATCTGAAAAACTGTAAGCACTTGTACTTCTACGACGTAAATACCCTCGACAAAACCGACAAGCAGCTTAGTCCTGCCCCTACACAGCAGAGATCTCTAGATGTAAGATAGATTTCTACTCCACTAGTTTCTTCCCCAGAACCGCTAGACTTTGAAATTCCCTTCCATGTCTCTGCTTCTTTAACTGTACTGACATGCAGATGTTCAAGTATAACGTGAACCAACATCTTCCTGCCCAACTCCCTATATAGTATGCCAGTAGTTCGTGTTCCTGATAGTAGCCCCCTACACCAAAGTGACAATGTGGCTTGTTTGGGGTGAAAATGTAATTAAAAAAAGGACAACTTTTTTAAGCAATTAATTTAAAATCTGTAAATGCAATTGTGTGAATATCGTTTGCACTAGTTTCAGCAAGTGTATTTGAAATACCCTTTTAGAAATTATTTTCTATGTGTTTAATTACTCCTATAATTACTGAGATAACTGATATCTTTCATACGCTTCAGTTTCTTTTGTGCCGGACATAAAGCTTTAGAATTTCATTATAAAGTATCTACACGTCTGGACCACATTTAGACATTAAATATATCCAAATTTTTAATCCTATAAAATGCTTGCAGATATATACATATTCATAACTATTACAGTTGAACTTGGTAAAATTAGTTTGCAAATTATGTCACTTTCATTTAGCATATATAGTTCAGTAGATATAATTCTTAAAATTTCTCCGAGACTTCTTGAACACCTACTTATCAACTAGGCTTAAGTCAACATCATTATTGACACTGACTAAAAATTTGTATTTAAAATATATAAAATATTTTTCTCTGGTTTTCCGTTTATATTTACTTGTAATACGCTAGATTACGCCACGCTTATGAGACGTAGATGACGAAACACGTGGCAGTGGATAATTATATTGTAAAAACAATATATAGTCGCTCCCAATTTAGTCGTACCAAATTGTTCAAAGGGCAAATTATTCCCAACTCGCATTTAGGTAAAAATGCACTTTCGTATAAATAATTGAATCCATTGAAAACTTATCGTAAACACAAACACAAATAAAATAAAACCTACGTAAATTTCGATATAATAAAACAGTCGTGCGAGATGGTACAGTGGTAAGAGTTTAGGCTTCTTTCCGTGAGGTCATGAGTTCGAATCTTGCTAGATTCAGACACTCTGATATGTCGTAGACGACGAAATACGTGTCAATGGATATTTAGTTTTTTTAAAAAACAATATATATGCCGTCCCAAATTTGGGGTTAAAAATTTGGGCAAATTAAGAATTATTCAGACTCGCATTTAGGTAAGAATGCACTTTAGTATAAATAGTTAAATTTTCTATTAAAAAAACTACTTAAATTCATTGTCAAGTATAATAATGTAGTTAAACAATAACAGGTAAAGGAAGATATAATAATATGAATTATTTATTAATTGCATGGCGTTTACAAAGACTTTTCTTTCATTCACGAAACGATGGAGAAACTTTCTTTAGATGAATTATCTATAACAGTTTTGATGAGTGCAAACATTGAATGTTTCAAATTTTCAAAGAAAGTAAGGTTAAAATTAAAAAAAAGAGTAGTTCAAGCACAAATATAAGTATAAACAGTAACATGAGACAATCAATGAAGTAGGTAAAATCCTTCAACCAATTGCTGGTACTTCTAACTCTAGAATTGGTAAACAAATATAAAGATAATATAGATTTTCAGATCTTGTAAAAATTAAAAGATAAGACCATAGGTTTGAACTCAGACGCGCACTTGTCATTAAATTATCAGTACACAGATACATGCTTGCATCATCTCTTCTATTAAAGGGAGGTTGCAGGGAGAAGAACATGTGATTATATGCCAGGTCTAAAAGCCAGTCTATCAAAGCAGGATAGGCCGCCAGGCAACTCATGACAAAATCTGCCAACAGTGTTCCCTTGTACTGTTTTATTCAACATGATCATGTATTTTTCTTTGAAACACGTCGTGTTAACATACGTAAAGACGGGGATTGTTTACCTTCGCGACATCGAATTTAATATCATTCAATCTTGTTTTGTTTTTTTTTTTAAACGCGTGACAGTAATAATGTGTCTACGAACATAAAAATGCTTATTATATATTTTATTTTTAATGTAAGTATGTGGGTGGACGTTTAGAATTGATAGTCGAAATATTTGAGTAGCCGGAGTCTGTCAAATTTAGTCGGCCGTGCTAATCTTAGATGCGAGGCTTGGCTTGCCGTCAAGCCTTCCGGAGAGATTGCTTGTCGAATGTGGCCAATAAACTAATCGCAATAATGAGAATACTGATTTGCTTGACTGGTCTATTCTATAATTGCTTCTGGAGATAAAATAAAAATCGGAGATCCGGCAAGAGAAGAGTCGGCGAAGTAAACGGCGGCCAAGCGTGGAATCACGCGAAATGAAAAAAGAAAGCCAATTAAAATATAATTGAACAATCGATAATTAAACGACATTCCAATTTGCACAGACAGACGCACCCACCAACACCAATTGAATTACTGACGGAAATGCCAAACTACGCAGGGTCAGACAAAATTAAATGTCGATTGATCATTCTTTTTTCGCTGAATCTACGCACTCACCTACGTACTTAGTATTGTATTAACATTCTGATTGACGACGAAAGATGTATCGTTTTGTTCAGAATTTACAAGTATCGGCGGTAAAACTATATATTCTATGTATCTTACACTCTCCTTCTCCTACGACTACTACTACTAATACTATTTCTAATATATATATATATATATATATATATATATATATATATACATATATATATATATGTGTGTGTGTGTGTGTGTCTGTCTTTCTGTCTGTGTGTGTGTGGATACTACCTTAGATTTCGACACATAATGTTCGCCACAACAAATAAAGTTGATTGCTCGGACACTTATTTTCATCTTAGGGTTATTGGCCCACAGTTTCGGTCGCTGAAACATACAAACTTTGTCGAGTATTAAATCTATCTTTTTTAAGCTCTTAGATCTATATGGTAAGAAATCGACCTCTAAGTTTGAGATTATTCGTAAATCATAAAAAGGTCAATTTGCAGAGGTCACTAGGGTATTTACAACCTTTTTTATGATTTATTTTTACAGAACGCTTATGATAATTGTCAATATTAATGAAAAAGTGTTTGATGAAAACGTGGTTAGATATCCCGTGTGTTTTAGTTTTTTTTCTTCTTCAAAAAACAATAAGACATGTTGCACGGGAGAAAATTCTATAAGAGAAAGGGTTTATGAGTAATTATCTTCCTTGAGCTGAGCTTTTTTTTGTGTTTTTTTTTTATTTTTCTAATTTTTGCCATGACCGTTTTAATTAATGCATCGCAAATGTGGTTAAATTCAATACTTAGCCGGCTTAAGGTGTTGCTGTTATCCACTATAAGTACTGCTTTCTTGACTTTTTTCATGCTCCATCTATTTTCTATGTTTAGTATTTAAGCATCATCTCACATACGGGAATGGGGGTGTCCCTTCATATATGGTCTGCTGAGACTGATTATTCGATTTCCCCGCATGTGATTGCTTTTTGGTATTCTTCTAGTCTTCTTTTGAAACGGTCGCGTGTTTCACATTTGTAAAGTATTCCCACATTTACATGAAATCTAATAAACGCAGTTTTTTGTCAACAGTTTCTTGGTCAGGGGTTTTATTTGCACAAGGTTTTTACAGAGTATTGTGCTGCTCCTAAATATCATACCGACTTTTACAGAGTATTGAGCTGCTCCTAATATCATACCGACTGCAGAATTTAAAAATCTTTTCAGAAATGCCTTTCGAGTATGGAGTGCATACTGGGTGGGTTTTTGCGTGGTTTCTTGTGGTGTTTTATCTGGATTTTCCAGGGTTGATGGCATGTATTCTTAGTAGTTATTTTGTTGGAAAGTTTTTCTTGGGCTGTCTATTTTTCTTGATATGTAGTGCTTTTATTATATATTCTCCTCACTCGATGCTGTAGGTCTTGGAATATGCCTTTCCTAACAGCACATGGATGGTGTGAGTTAAAGTTAAGGTATTGCCATGTAAAAGTTTGCTTTCGGCATATGTATGTCACAAAGCTCTCATCAGTGCTGGTTATCAATACATCCATGGAAGATAGTCTGTTGCCATGATGAACTGAATGAATAGATAGATGTAGTTCACATGTTCCGGTAATACTTGAACACCCTCCTGATTGGCCAAAGGTATGAAAGTATCATTCACATATCGCAGCAACATTGTTGGTCTTTTGAAGCCTGATCTTATTAGACCCGCACCTGAAAAATGTCGAAGAGATTAAAAATTAGCATAGGAAAATTTAAAGGAAAAACTAAAACGCTTGACCAAGGGAGATACTCTCCTGAGATAACACCTTTTTATCTTAGAGTCACCTTCTTACAATATGTTTTCCTTTAAAAAAAAAGAAAAAGAAAACACGTGTAATAAATCTATCCATGGTTTCGTAAAACATTGTTTTGCTAATATTTACAGTTAACCTGAGGATCCAGCTAAAATCGAATCATAAGAGAATCTTAAAAGTACTTTAACGACGCGTGTAAATTGAACTTATATATATTTTAAGGACCCACCCTCAACTCACGGTCCAATTTCTCTCATTCCAGAGATAAAACCTAGTTTTACTTAAGAAAAAAAAACAAAGAGTTTATGCCCTACGAAGATCTAAGGTTTCAGAAGCCGAAACATTGTGCAAATAACATAAAAATGAGAACCAATGAGAAAAATCAAAACAATGCAATCATTCATACCTTATCTCAAAGATTTAGAATTGCAAAAAATAAGTTAAGTAAGTTTTTCGAAAATCCACAATTATCTCGTGTGGGCAGTTGCTTGGCTTGTCGCACTAATGAGATGTGAAACAACGAAACAGTACTGTGTGGATGACTATAATGCTCCCTATATTGGATTGATCATATTGGGAAGTGATATACCAATTACCATTAGCGTATTAAGCGATGCTCTTTGTGTAAACAAATTGAGCTTAGGTATTTGGACAATGTCGAAACATTGTTAATTCACTGCTTGCATAGCAGCAGCTGAGGTAGTTGCTTGCCTAGCCGCACTAATGAGCTGCGAAACAGTACTCTATGTGGATGACTATAATGTTCCCTCGCTTGGGTTGATCATACGGAAAGTGATAGAAATTACCATTAGCGTATAAAACAATGCTCCTTCTATAAACAAATTGAGCATAGCTATTTGGACAATGGTAAAATATTGTTAATTCACTGCCCATAAAGTAGCAGCTGAATAGCGCCTCGACTGTAGTTTAGACAGTTGGGTATCATTCCTAGCTTGAGATAATTGCTTAATTAGCCGCACTGATGAGTTGTGAAACAGCGAAACTACTGTAATTGGATAACTATATATATATATATATATATATATATATATATATATATATATATATATATAAGAAAATTCGTATAATTTCAGTCGAAGATCCAAACACTTATTTTTAATGCAAAAAACTCTCTTAAGATGTTAAACTTTCGATATTATTTTTATAGATCCGTTCAAAAAAAATCGGTGATTATTAAGTCAATACTACAAATTTTCAGTGCATAAACTCTTCAGAAAAATTATACATTCTTTGATTACATAATAAAGTATTTTACTAAAATGTGTTGCAAGAAAAAAAGTTCATAGAAGAATCTGAACGATTCTCAACAAAAAATATTATTATAAATTAAGAATGAAATATAATTGAAAAATATATTTACCTAAATATATATGTATGTATATATATATATATATATATATATATATATATATGTGTGTGTGATAAGAAATATGGAAATAGTATTCCGACAAATAGAGAATTAAAAAGGAACACACCGTATTATGTTTTCATCAACGCTTCGTCTTTCTTTTATTTCATCCAGAAGAAGTCTCGAAATGAAGACGAAACGTTGATGAACACATAATACGGTTTGTTCCTTTTTATCTCTCTCTCTCTCTCTATATATATATATATATATATATATATATATATATATATATATATATATATATATAGCCATTCACAAATTGTTCTGTTGAATCACAACACTTCTATATGAGTAGACTTGCATACATCCCGAAACAAGAATCGAATATCCACCTATCTAGTTGACGGTCGGCAGTTTTACCATCAGCCATAAAGGATCAGACCACATACTACCATATGTCTATTAATTTAAGCATAGTTATTCCGCTTTTACAGTGCTCGATGTGTTTACTTACACGCTAGAGTATTGGTTTACGCAAGCAAGCAACAAATGAAATCATATGATGGCAGTGCTTTACCCAAAGAGGCTGGGCTTACCTTTTTATTACTCTCGTTTTTTTTATATATTAGCCCTAATGATTTATTCTAGTGCAAGCCACAGGAAAAGGAGTGATAATTACTGCTCATCAAGAGACTGCAAAACAGAATAAAACTAGCCTCACGTTTATAAGTTGGCGTTATATCTTCTAAGACAACTGGCAAATAGCACGTAATTAAAAGGGGCATTCGTGTTTATAAGTTCAATTTTTGGCTTGCCTTTATGGTTGGCACTCTTACATATTATTCAATAAATGAAACTTGGAATAATGCGTTTCGTTATGTTTCGCGGCATTTTAATAATTTCTCTTCACAGGAATTAACATTAAGATACGTCAAATGACTCTATACAGGTAGAATATAAAAAAACATATTTACTTGCATATACTAGTTATTCATGTATATGTAATTTTCAGTGTAGGAAGTTATAACTTGGGCTATGATAACATAATATTCTTTTCATTATTTGGGCTCTCGTGTATATATCAGTTCATATCGTATATGTTTTTAGATAGAAAATGTGAGTCTAGATTGATTAAATGTGTCTAAATGTGCTGGATATATACTCATTTCATTACCCTAGTGATAATCATTCGTGAATGAAAACTCGAACCCAGTACACAAAAATGACTAAATCAGTAGGCTAGCGTATATCCTCCAGGCCAATCATAATTCCGACGTTATCAAAATAAAATAAGTATATATTTTTTTCATTTTATTTTACGTCTATCTCTATATCTTTTCCTCTTTCTCTCTATCACACACGCAGACACACCCACACCCACACACCCACACGCACTCTCTCTCTCTCCCTCGCCCCCTCTACATATATAAAGAGAGAGAGAGAGATGGTAAGAGACAGAGGAGAGCATTGATTAGGATAATATTGCACTGCATATCCTGTCAATGTGACGTTACTGCGCTTGTTGTACAACATTCTTTGACTAGTTATCTATATTTGCCCGCTACTTTACCATTTTATAGAAAATAATTATTGTTTCTTTCCCCTTATAATTTTGGTTGATCAAGGGGTTTAATTACCGGTATGTAGGCTCAAATGTTACTTTAAGGGCGACATTGAATTCTTTTAAATGCAATAGTTACAACTGTTTATACTAATGAGTTTATAATTATCAAACATGCCCCTCCGTATGCAAAACAAATAATATTCATTAAAAATATTATATATATAAATATATCATCCACATACATAATATATATATATATATCATCCACATATATATATATATATATATATATTATCATCCACATACAAGACTGTCTCGTTGTATCACTACTCATAAGTGCGGCTAGGCAAGCAGCTCTCACGGGGATTGGACTTAAAACCCCACCAGCATTTGAATGAATTTGGCTACTACAACCTGCCTCATCCGCCATACTCTCCAAACCTTTCATATACCGACTACCACTTTTTTAAGCATATCGACACTTTTTCCGTGAGAAATGTTAACCTATCAAAATCGCCATCGGCATCAGAGTATGAAACCGCGCCGGTACGTCGCGTCACCCAGTAGGCCCTTCTTCAGTGTGTTGGTGGAATCGTCTTTGCTTCAATGTCCACAAGGCCAGATCTTCTGTGATCGTTTAGAGATTTTTCATCGGAGATACCGGGTGCCCGTTGACGGATGCAGTTTCACAAGTAAAAAAAAATAATAATGAAAACATCAGCACATCAGCACATCAGCAAATCGAAGAAGTTTGAACAAACAAAGACTCCAGATATTTGGTTATATGGAATGTATTAAAAGAGAAACATAAAAGAAATATATACAAACGTATGTACAGTTTGGAGTATGAATTTGTAAGCAAGCATTTAAACTTCTAAGTGAGGTTTCCCTTTGCTGGAATTCACAGGTGTATTAATTTGACCTTTTTTAGTTATCGGGCAATAGACGAGGGGGGCAAAGAGGAGAGGTGAGATGGCTTGACTCTCGGACTCGCTCTGTTTTTCTCCTCCTCTGTTGTTCTCCTCTTCTGTTCTTTGCTGGAATGTAAACTTCTAAGTGGGGCTACACAGGTCCATTAATTTAACCCTTTTTAGTTATCGGGCAATAGGCGAGGGTGGAGA
>NC_136509.1:77200433-77247933 GCF_053919585.1 Euprymna scolopes
TAGTGTTTCTCCCATTTTCATAGACATGTGTTTTACCTAGTCTCTATTATAGAGAGTGGTGTCATCAGCATATATACCCATCTCCGAAACAATTTAATCAGAGGCCACTTATGAATATCAAGTATAATAAATGTCCAAGGATAGACCCTGAGGTACTCCTGCATTTATATAATATTCTTTAGCTGTACGAATGTCGAGGAAAACTTGGATATTTCTCTTACTTAAGAAGGATTTTATTACATTATGTATTCTTCCAGTGATACCATATGATCTTATATTCCCCTCGAAGACCATCGTGCGATACCCTGTCGAAACCCTTAGATATATCGAGGGCTATCTCTCTACCTTCCCCTGTTTTGTCAAGTGAACGGTATATACGTTCCGAGATTACAGTTAAGATATCTGCTGTGGAACGTGCTTGCCTAAATCCATATTGTTTGTCGGTCAGGAGTTTAGCAGCTGTTAGGTGTTGAACTAGGGCTTGATTAAGTAAAGATTCAAATATTTTGGCGAAAAGCCTGAGGAGGCTAATGGGTCAGTACTTTAATGAGTAAGATCTTTCACAAGTATTATTGAAGACTGATACAACAAAAGCGGGTTTCAAACAGGCAGGGAAGCAAGATTCGTTAAGGCATTTATTGTAAAGCTTGGAGAGAACTGGGTCAACCTCAGCAGAACCGTTTTTTAATAGCAAAGTGTGATGAGATCGGGTGAACAGTCTTTTGAAGTGTCTAGGTTTGTTATAATCTTATGTACCTGAGAAGGGGTAATTTTCAAATCGTCTAGTGTGGCGTCTGTCCGCAAAGGAAAGTCGGGGAGGGCATTGTGTAACGTTTGAGGCAAACCGACTGGCAAGCAGATTAGCCTTGTCGGTTGCCGTGCAAGCAAGCGCATGATTGTTTGATAATGGAGGAATGGTTGTTTACCCATTATTTACAACAATGTTGTAGATTTTCCAAAAAATCATGATTTCCTAATTTCTGTACTTCGATGCGTTTTCTGGTAGTTTCAGTGTAAACTTTATCGCTGTCGCTATTACTCTCTTACACTTCTTTTTCGCTTCTATATACTTCTGTCTGTTGGTACTGGACTCTTGCCGGTTGAATCTGCGGAACGTATGCTGCCTTAGAGGAATGGCAGCTGCACAAACAGTAGTAAATTATTGGGGCAGTGGAGCTTGCTATCGAATATTCGTGTGGAAACGTGCTCCGATTGCAGTTTTAAACAATTCAGTGGGCTCATTTGCACACTGTTCTGCTGGAAGAGAAAATACATTTTGCCATAGGGCATCTCTGATGAGTTCTCTGATCGCTTCCCAGTTAGCCTTTTTGTAATACCTCGTTTTTTTAGCAGTGAGCCTTTAGTTTTAGGGTGAGAATTTATGGTGATTTCTACCATTATCACAATGTGATCAGCATTCTCGAGTGGGTTGTGGGCACTTTTTGTTGTACAATCATCGAAAACTGTTGTCAAGAGTAGATCTAGTCGTGAACCATGTTGATCTTCCTGGTCTGGGAAACGTGTCGGAAATGTAACCGTCTGAGATAGGAAATGGCATATAGAGCAGCTATGTGTCGTGCTACCAGCTGCGTCTGTGAATTAGAGAATCCAAGCCAGATACTGTGGTGGACATTGAAGTCACCAAATGCATGTACTTGTGCGCTAGTATCGAGGGAGAGTGCTATATCTATGCTGTCAGAGAATTTGTTTATTAGGCTACCGTCCTGCGTTAGGAAAGAGCGGTAGAGAAAATACAAGTATTATATTGCATGTTTAGCCTAAATCATATAAAGGAACGGTCGTCGGATTGTGGTTTTGTTTCTCTAGTCAGGAGGAGGGTGTTACGAATATAGACTCCAAGCCCATGCGTATCTCTGCCTGAGTCCGTACGGCAGAGTGGAAGATAACCAGGCATGTTCAAGTGGTTAGAGGAAATGAAGGAGTGTAGGTTAGTTTCACTTAATGCTAAGATACCCGGGTTGTTTACAAGGAGAAATTATTCAACATCATCTAAGTTAGGGCTCACCCCCCTCCACCATATTCGTGAATGCAAGCCTACAGGGAGGAGGCAGGTTCGTTTTCTTTGAGTTTGGTCCTGGTGTAAACGTAACTTTTGCTTGATCTGTCATTCCATTTTATTTAATTTAAAAGTTTCAGTTAAGGGGAGTGAGGTGTTGGACAAGTTGTTGTGCAGAATATAAGACATTCAATACAAGTAGACCATCAGCTGTCCTCACCTACGGGATTGTGGCCTCAGAAAAGCCCACTGAGAATGAGTGTAGGGTCCCTTGCCACGCGCGACATGGCACTAAAATGATCCCGATAATTATTATTATTATTAGGGATTCTGTACTATCAGTCGGAAACAGCAGCCAGGAACTGTCAACCCGGTACCCTCAGCCCATTATACAAAGTCAGCCCAATCCAACCGTACTGGCATAAATTGTACTGAAGCTCAGTTAAGGGGGTGGGATGTGTCGGGAGGGGGGGAAAAGCGTTCATTAGCCTAGTAAGGAAACAAGGTAAACAACTGAGTTATTCTATCGATTCCCTGTGATAGCACCTTTACGCCGGGCTAATAAGCAAAGAAGGAGTATTAAAGCCGGGCGCTAGAGCTATCTCCTCCTTAAGCAGTTTAGGTTTTCACACTGGTAATTTGTTTGAGTCACCAGGTCTAGGAAGGTTGTTGTCCGGGACTGAATAGGCCTCTGTCCCCTAGGTTTAACTTCAGTGTGTTCCTTCTTCTAGACGGATGACCTGGGAAGATCTATGGGCCGATAAGCACCGAGAGGGTCTGCCCCGAGCCTAGGTCCTACCCATGTATTTCTGCGACCCCGCATGGGTAGTTAATATAAATCGATTATTTAGGTTGATATCTACTGAAAAATTGTACTCCTCGAAGTGATTGAAAAGGACATTACTATGGTTTCCATTTTCATTGTTAATGGGAGAGGTGATAAGTAAAAATTTATGCAGTGGAAGCAAGAAAAATGCTGCTATGACTTATCGTGATTCCTCCGTGTGTATGTCAAAGGACGATTCAGTTCTTGTAATTATATGCATGATGGGATGTTACTTATCATTACAATAATATACCCATTATTTAAAAGAAAATCGTAAATATATATATATATATATATATTTCTAAACCAAAATTGTATTTCCTTTAAATCTTATAATTATTCATCAAACAATTTGTTTTTGAATTAATTAAACGTATTCCCGAATGTCAGTCGTTTGAGGATAAATATATTCTTATTGGCTTAAAGTAAATATCAACCAAAGTGCTTTTGTCTCCATGAAGAATTACAATATATATTATTCCCGTTTTGCATTCCATAATCGGCACTTGGGCAATTTAATATTCGTATAGAAACACCTGGCATATTTGTGATAATGTACGAATATAAAATTGAATTAATGTATTAACATATAGGATAAAATTATTGCATCAATATATAGATAAACGACGTAATGTTTTCGTGATTATAAAACAATATTTTTAATGTATCGTGCTAATAATATATATGTTTGTTAAACTGAAAAACATCATGGCGACATTTACCTACTGGAAATTCCATTCCTTCATTTGACATTAGGATATTCTCAAAAACCAATGGAGCAATTTCTAGGAATAACTATTAATTGCTCTATGTGATACATTATCTTTTTACCTATTAGATAAGTGAAATAGAACATGATTTTTTTCGTCGCCATGAAATACTTCACTATGTTATAATTTACTTTTGTTATATTCGTATATTTTGGGGGGTATTCCAGGGCCAAATTGCATCTTATCTGGTCGAGCATTTAGTTTCGTCTTGGTATTTTTGCTTATATCAACAGAAATGTTTAATAATTCATAAGTCAAAAGTGTATATTTCCTATAAGCGTATGTGTACTCTGCCGATTTTCAGTTTTTACATTTCATGACTAATATTTCTGACAAAGAAGTAGTGATAACCGTTTTCTGGTCAAAACAGATTCATTCAACATTTATATTTCGCTAACTTTTAAAATAGTATTTTAAGCCCCATACTTAAAGTCGCTTCATGCGCTGGCTATAGCAATTCCAATTTAATAAAATAATAAAGATTATTCTTTTTCTATCCAATTGACTAGTAAACTTTGTCGTGGATGACATTTTTTATGTGTACAACAATAAATATTGTTCGGTGAATTACCTGACAAAAACATCACTAGATTAAGCTGACATAAATGAGTCAGTTTATAGAATATTATGAGGATATCATATCGGCTTCGAATGCTATGTTAATTAGAATAGTCGATTGCAGTTTAGTTTGAGGGTGAAATATCCTAATACTATATTTTCCCGACAAAGCTGTGTACAGGAAGACCTATGACACTTAGTCATGATGTCTAGTAGATAATTCAAAAGCGTATTTACTCAAGTAACAGCACTCTGTATTGTGCGAATATGGATGTGTTTATTTAAAACATCATAAATTTGTATATCCCTAAAAACTTTGCAAACATAATCTCGGACATCTTTCTACTATGATTAATACAAGTTCTGCATTCCGCAGTGATTCTCCCTGTACGAAAAGAAAACAGACAAACATCCATGCACACACAGATATGTGCGTTTATATTTTATGTTCAGAAACGGCAGTACTCAAAAGTTCACGCCACCGCATAACAACGTAAACAAAATTGAAACGAAGAGATAACCGTTATGCGCATGTGCAAAAAATACTTCACTTCTTAGACGCATGCGTATTTTTGTGCAGGATTTCGTTTCACGTGATGTGCCTCATCTCCAAATTGCATTTCGCACCAAATCCCTCGATGCTTCAGCCAATCCAAGCAGCGAGGAGAAGAAACCAAAAGAAAAGCAATATGCAAGGCGTACGGAATGAACAAGATGAAAATGAAACAAACCTCGACACGGTCTAAACCAAATATTCTACTTATTTATATGCGCGCGATTGTTTCTTCGTATTTCTCTTGGACTGATGAAGTATGCACGCGCGAAACAAGAATATATAAGCCTTGAAGCAAATGAGATTAACATGGAACAAGTGAAGACGTTTTAGGATAGAACGTCTATAATCCTTTTGATCGTCTATATGTGCATTACGTAACATGCCTAGTTCCGTTTATTATGAAATTGTCAGCAAATTCTGTAGAAAGAAAATAAAATATAGGTAGCGACAGGAGTTAAAAGACATAGGCGAATCTGTTAGCTCGGTGTACAGAGTTCAATTTCCCTAAGCGCTCCAGCATTTTTTTAAATAATACTTCTTTTTTATGAAGTGCATCTCTGTACTTGGTTTGTATACAAAAAAAGCCTCTGCAATAAGAGATTTCATAATTGTCCTGCCATTATTTTAAATTACCCTTTCTTCGTATTGAAATTAGAGACAAAAATACATGTTTTTAATCTTTGCCTTTTACATTGATCCGAATATTTACTAATAATGCAGAAAAAACTATCTTTTCAGCACCACCTATCAAATATCTACTTGACTCTAGTAGAACTCAACGGCTCTCCTCTTGACAAACGTCTGAAACTGATCTTAACTTCTGACTTCAAACGAAAGACCTACATTAGATTCATTGCAAAACTCCCTGGAAAAGGTAAGACTATTCTACTACACCAGTAATCTTATCCCTGACAAGATCCCTTCATTGTACAAGAGTCAACATCTTAAGATGAAGTACTGATGTCACATATGAGGAGGGACTCCTACACGTACAATTTCTGCCTTGACAAGGTAAAAAAAAAAATGTTTCAAATTTTAGTTGGCGAGTACCTATTCGCCTCTTCACGTCATATTCCTCTACTAAGCTTCAACCTTTGCTTCACCTAGTAAAACATCCACATCAATTACTCGTCTAGCTATAACCACCGACAACAATTTTCACTATTCTCTATCAGTGCCTAAAACAAAACTAAAATTCCATAGGCAGACTTTCTTTCCTAGAATCATCAGTCCGAAATACACAATATAGTGGCGCTGATTACTAACTTACTATAACGTTTGTGTCAAAGAATGTAAATAATTCTTGTCGAGCTGTAGTGTCATATTAAAAAGTGGAACGATAAATTTGTCGCTCTAAGAAAACAGTACTACAGATTAATTTTTAAAATCAATTCAAGTAACTTAATTATGTAGTAAAGCTGACTACTTAATGTAGGCACCTTCAGACTACACAACCGCCTCGATACGGATACGGAACTGGGACATGCTTTAATCAAACCAAAGACCATAACCGTAAGTCGTCCGATGCGTTGAGCTATGCACTCAAGCGTTGAACCATCCGGATTTATATTCAAGGGTGCTGGCAATAGTCCTGTTGCAATAACATGGATCGGAAAAGAGCATGAGTGTTAGAGCGGCGCATTTCCGATCTCACTCGTAGAATATTGTATTACTATTGAAGTAAATACTTGGAGTTTGAGCACTGTAAATACTTAAGGTTTATGCATAAAAAATCATTCGTATATTAATTTATGTGATTAAATGAATTAGTCGTATATATGTATATGTGTGACAGAGAGAGAGAGAGAGAGAGAGAGAGAGAGAGAGAGTAAGAGCGAGAGAGATACACCTCTCTATATTCATATCTATCCCTGTAACGAAAACACGCTGGAGTGTGTTTCTTTAAATATAAATATATTGACACATAACATTTGCATAAGAACAAGTTGTTTCCCGTCTTTACATTTCCTTTGGTGGCGATAACGGCAATTTTCTCCAAAAAACAAATTATTTATTAGTGTTGGGACAAATTATCGTAATCGAAATCAGGAATCGGATAAATCGGAACATTTTGGGTATCATAATCGGTATCGGAAAAAGTATAGTCTAATTTCTGATTCCAAGCCGATTCTTTAAACTTTTTATATAAACAATTTAACAAGCACAAATTGTGCCTTTATCTTAATCAGAAGATGCTCCTTTACAACATAAGACAGAGAAGGACCACAGAATGATTTATAAATTTCATTAACAGATTTAACATTGATTAACAGAGATTAATTGAATTTTATTTATTGGTTATTTATAACTTGCTTATTGCCTTTGAAATCGTTTCACATCTATTCGCTAAAATGTACATGTGCGCTCATCCGAGGGAGTTCATATGATTATTACAAATTTTTAAATGCTGAGCAGGCGGGGGCAGGCGTTAAATTTCGTTGGCCAGCTGTACATTGGGGTGTTTGTCATCGTATTTTTCTGAAATGTTTTAAGTTTTAAGGCAGATTTTTCCGACTCAAGGTAATCCTCAGTCTCTCAAAACCTATGTTAATTTATTTTTATTAGTTTTTAATGTAAGCAAAAGGGGCACTTGCCTAGAGTTCACTTATTCAATATCACAGATTTAAAAAAAAAGCTTTTCGCACCTATTTGATAAATGGGCATGTGGCGTCTAATAGAGACTTTGGACTTGAATATGAAAGATTTACTATGCTTCGAGTATTTTTTTCTGGTGCTGGTTTTGTATGTTTACAACATCTTTTTAAATATTTAATGTTTCCTTATATTTTGTTTGCTTTTGGCAGAAGTGAAAATATAGATGAAATATAACAAGTGTACCCAAACTTGGGAAGAGCAAGCATTGGGAATTTTGTTAACTTAAGAAAAACTTCCATTTACATTTAATTTACCCTAAGCTTATTAGATTCTACTTTTTAGGCGATTATGTGTAAGCACACTGAAACGTTATTTTAGAATTTCGAATGGGGGGGTAGTTGTTCATATAAATATTTTGTAAACTGATCCCATTTTCATACATTATAACTTTTTAAGCAGTTAAGTAATTTCTACCATTATTTCTAAGGCCGATCAGCAAAATCATAAAATCACAGGTAATGGCTATATTTTTCGTATTTCCACTCGTACTTAGGGTTAGTAATAGGAAGGGAGCGTGGTTTTTGTGACTTTTACAATACTATATATTAATACGATAGCGAGTGTGTTATTTAATTTGTGTGTCACGATTACTTCCGAGTGGCTATTGTTTAATTATGGATACATATTTTTAGATTAAATAATTTAATAAGCATTCTTCATAAGCTGTTTTGGTTTTGGTTTAGATTATAGCTGATGTCTTTCAAGTCATTTATTTTCTTATAGATTATTTTATCAAGTATTCTTCATAAGATTATGAAGGAACTCAAGCTGATTCACCAAAGTCACATGGATATATTGTTTTGATTTTTGAAGTCGCAAATTCATAATACATAAACATCGATAGAAAATTAAGTTTATAACGTTTACTCAATCTTCAAGAATTAGAATATCATATTTAAGCGTACTTAACGACTTGGCTACATCGGGCGTCCTAGCTAGCTTTGCTAAATACTTTTGCAGTTTTAACAAGAGGTACAATACTATCAGAACATCTCTATTTACGCCATGAATACCAACAGAATATATTACATATGAATGCGGCGCCTGTGGAATTTCCACAGGTCCTGCTAGTTGTTATTATTTGCATCTTGTTTTTATTTTTGTTTTGTTACAAAGCAAATCAATTTAATAGCCCACCAAATGTAATTAAAATAAAATTTACACATTCATAGAAGGAGGGCACATAATAGGTAATTCAGCCCAACTCCCTTTTTATGTTAAGAAAAGTTTTCTAAATAGTAACATTATTAATTAAAAATTCGTTTATAACAATTGGGGGGGGGAGCGGTGTTAATATTTTGTTCTCATATCGTTTTCTCATTTTACCTCCCAATCGTCGACTATTTTCAACTGTTTATGAAGACTTTCAAGTAGTATGTTGTATACTAACGACGAACTGATACAATTTGGCTTTGTTTAAAATTATAAATAAACCTGTTGTTGCCTTTCGATTTACAAGACATTACAAGGAAGATATTTGAGGAAAAATATACCCGGAAATTAGCCGGCGATTTACGTAATAATTTGAAAATTTACAAAAAAAAATCTAATTAAATATTTATAGATATTAACAGAATTGGCATCGGAATCAGGAATCGAATCAGGGTAGGAAATTTAAAACGTACTCGGTAATTGGATCGGAATCGGGAAAAATTTTGGCCTCGTCCCATCACTACTATTTATTAACATTCATTTAATGAAACTAAAAGCTTGTGTTCTGTAAATGACACTTTTTGACCCGCACATGTGCGTGACCAAAGCGAATTACATTTTTATCTTTTGTTACACGGTTAAATTTATTAATTTATTAACATAAGTTTAAAACTTATTTATATCTTAATAGCTCAGACCGGAAAATAAGACTAAGGATTCTTTCAAGAGAAACACTCTTATATGCTATTGTATAGGATGCTACCTCACACACGCAAGTCGGGCAACGCCGGGTAACCTTGGTAGTTAAATCATATTGTGATACAATTCGAAATCAAATTTAAATAAAAATTCAGTTTCAAATCAAAAGCTTACAGAAAGTTCTCGAAAATAATAAAGAGTATAACATAAAAAAGATATACTTGCCGAATGAGGACAGCTTAATAAAAAGGTCAAGAAATGTATATCAATATTGTCATTTTATTTACCTTACATTATGCAATGTAAGTAGGATTTGTACATACATTAAAGACTAAGAGTTCGGCTATTTCTATATAACTATATTTTAATCGACTTAAATCTTACCCATTGTTTTCAAGAACACGATTGTTTCATGCTATTCTCCCAACGGGTGTCTATTATTATTTTGAAATTTTACTTAAACTAGCGTCTGAGTAATAAAACTAAATAATCGGAAGCCTACACTTATGTATGGACACAGGGACGACCTTGTGTGCAATCCATGCGAATTATATCTAATCACATGCTAATACAATGTGGTTAAGTTGACACGCAGGTTAACGTTAGATGCCCGCATTTAGGTGACGTTGAGTCTGCCAGTCCTAGTTGGTCCAGCATTGCGCAATACAGCAAAAACTATTCCGATGGCAAAAAGCCCGCTTTGCCTCTTTTTCTAGTAAATATAATGATGCGTAATAATTACGTAACTAACTATATTCTTTCTCAATGGGGAATGTGCTTTAGTGTTTAATTGTATAGTAGACTGTGTGATTACATATAATACAAACCCCTAAAAAATTGCCATTCAGAACGAATTGCTCATGTACATTGATAAAAAATAACAAATATCAGTAATATTTGATGTTTTTCTTGTGGGATTTTAAATAATACTTTGCAAGAAAAAAAGCGGCCTCATACGGATTAGCTTATACGGTCAAACGCCGATATGGTCAACAAGTACGGTTAATATGTAAAGAACACCCTGGAAATCGTATGAGTGTCCGAACATATTTACTTTTATTGTTTTGTCAAAAATATTTTAAAAGAACTGATCACCAAACGTTAGCCATTATCTTAAATAAAAAGGTGACTGCTTTGCGTAAATTTTGCGATTGATTTCACGTATTAAACCATATGCTTACACAAATAAACATAAACACTAAATAAATTCGGCATGCATACTCTCTCAACAACCTATAAAATAACAAATGTAGTCTTAACTTAAACTTGAAGAGCATTGGGGGATTTACAAACACGGTTATAGTTAACCGAATTCCAAAATCATTTCTATTACCGAAGTTATTTCAAGAAACAAAGGGATGCATTCGTCACAGTCGTAGAAATTATGAGCCAATAAAAATACTAAGCTAAAAAAAAAAAAAAAAAAAAAAAAACCTGGGACTCGATTCTCAGCGACACTCTCCGCTCTAACCTGGTTCTATCCGATTCCCGAGAACTCAACGGCTCGACTCTCCCAAACATCTTAACTCCCGGCCTTATATTATCTCATTTATGTAAATTAATGCACATTTGAACCTGCTGATTCATTGCCTTCTCGTCTCGCATCACTCGAGTTTCGAGTTCGCACATGCCTCCGTGACTGCAGTCAAATTCAATTTTCACTACACGCCCCCCCCCCTCATGAGCTTATGATTGTAAACTGGGTAGTGAAATAGTATCCATCTTTGATAGACACCGCTAGCGCTCTACACCCCTGCCAGACACAGCTAGCGCTCTACACCCCTGCCAGACACAGCTGGCCCTCACTACTCCCCGAGAAAGACAGATACTACTTAGCAAAATGGGGCTATACACAGAAATTTTATAATTTCTCATTTAAAAACGACTTTAATTGTATTCTCACCTAAAGAACTATCGTTCAAAAACGACACCTTTTTTTCTCCTTTTCAGCAGGACACGATTTCATGTTAAATTCCGTATTCAAATATAACTTTTAAATACATACAAGTCGTCCAAATCACATTTAAGTTCTTTTAACAGCGATGATTTTTTCCAAAGGCAATAAAATCCGACTCGAGTTGTATTTCCATTAAAAATGAAAGTCGTTTAAAAACGACAATTTTTTTTTTGTTATTTTCTTAACACAACAGGACTTCATTTTGAACCCCTCGTTGAAAAGCGAATTTAATGCATACAATCATTCGAACCGCATTCTTTTTACAGCGATTACTTTTTTTCAAACAATACAATCCGACTAGAACTGTACTTTTATAAAATAAATCCATCGTTTAAAAACCGACACCATTCTCCCTTGTCAGCACAGCAGGCTTTTATTTTAAATTCCGCATTGAAATAGGACGTCTATACATACAAGTCATCCGAATCGTATTTCAAGTTCTTTTACCAACGATGACCTTTTCAAACACAATAGAATCCGAATCGAATTGTACTTTTATAAAACCATTTTAGTTAAAAAAAAATAAATAAATAACGACGACAGTTTTCTTTTTAACACAACAAGATCTCATTTTAAATTCCTCGGTGAAAAAGGAATTTAAATGCACAAGTCGTCCAAATCGCATTTTAAGTTCTGTTAACAGCAATGGCTTTTTTAAAAAGAAATATAAGCGAATTTCATTCAAAATTCCTCGTTCCTTTGACGACGGTAGTTACAGAAATCCAACGAATCCCACTGGGATTAACAAACGAAAAGGCACAAAAAGTCTGACTCATTTCATATCTTCAACCTTCGCAGTTTGCCACGACTCATTCAATTCTCTCTTTGACAACGCTTTTCAATTTTCAACGCGACTTTTAATTTTCCAGGTTCGACGCGAATCATTTAAAATGTCCCATTTCATCTCGGCCGCATTGGTTCCATACTTAACGCCGAAATAGCTCCTCATCGCAGAAAAACAAAAACAAAACAAAACCTGAGACTCGATTCTCAGCGACACTCGCCGCTTTAACCAGGTTCCATCCGGTTTTCGAGAATTCAACGGCTCGACTTTCCCAAACATCTTAACTCCCGGCCTTATATTATCTCATTCATGCAAATTAATGCGCATTCGAACCTGCTGATTCGTCGGCTTCTCGTCTCCCATCGCTCGGGTTTCAAGTTCGCACATGCAGCCCACCTCCGTGACTGCAGTCATATTCAATTTTCACTACAAAAAGTTAACATACAGATTTTACCACGTCACATATATTATTTACTGACAGGAAAATGAGTTGGATTCATACGAGAAGGCAGAATAATTACATTCCAAAACCTTAAGTACAAATTTTTAAATTGGTGTATAATATGTATGTCAGGAACAAAACAAAATCAGAACTAAATTATGGTTGTCCAGTGTAACCAAATGCCTAAAGGCTGCAGTTAATGTAATTCAGGAACAACACTAAACGGAAGATAAACCACCGTACAGTTAATGTGGTCAAAACGCAATTGCCTAAGGTAATATTTCACGTAAGACTTACAGGTGGTTAAAGCAGATGGAAATGACATCGGAAAAAACCTAAGATATCTAATGTATTATAAAATAGCCCCCACTATGTAGTGGGGGCTATTTTATAATATTTCAGACCCCGGCTAAAAATAACTATGGTTAAGGAAATAAGCATACACGCATCAGCATTAAAAAGGGGACTAAACCAAAAGGGGAGATACAAAAGGGCAAATGAGAAAAAAGGAAAAAGATCGTTAAAAAAATACACACCCACACATGATGGCAAGCATCTGTCTCGCGAGACAGCAACTTTCTAATACACATATAATATACAGTGTTGTTCTTGTATACATATTCATCTAATATACTGTAACGTCTGTTGTAACGAGACAGTCGAAACTAGAGTTGCCTCCCGAGATGCAAAACTGGGTGAGTGGTAAAGAGACCAACGTTGGCCACAGTAGTCACAAAAGAAATCATTTACTACTCTTGCCAAGTTACTAGTGCCCCACTTTCTGAGTAGAAGTCCGACGGAACGGCAAGCTAATAAGATTAGAAGTTGCCGGAAAGCCATCGCAGTGCTTCACCAGCCACTTCCTAATCGGGACTCCGAATACGATTTTTGCCAAAGGTTACTCTCTAAGCGTTTGCCCGCCCAACATTTCCACAAGACACTGAATATATTAGCTCATATTTGGGATATATATATATATATATATATATATATATATATATAACTATATATATATATATATATATATATAAATGAGCTCGTGACTTTACTCAATTGGGGATTGGTTGTGTTAATATGCTGACCGCCAATCTATAATGATTCGAACACATTTTGAATTTTACTCATAGTTCGTTTATCGTGGTTTCTTTTTTTTTTTTTTTATTTATTTATGTTTAAATACAGAACGCATTTTAAATCTATCGGCGGGCCAAGGTGTTAATAGGCCGACAGCCTATTTACACTACACAGAAAAAAACAAATAAAGCCATACCGACCAATAAAAACACGTTGCTATTATAACGCAAAAAAAAAACAACAATTTTTTTAAAAACATACGAAACCAATGTTCTAACATACGGCTCACCAATGACTAAGGTATAAGTAGTTCCTCCTTAAAGACAATTTTGCCATACAGACAATTAAAGAATATGAGAGAAGGCGAGGAGCGTAATAAAGAAGCGATAATTTTTGTAATCATCTGTCTTATATACTGTTCTATGAGAAAAGAAACAAAACAATGTAAATATAAGAGAAAAGTTAGCATGATGCTTGTTATACAGAATGCAAAGTAAAGTCATTTGATTGAGTGAACAACGATTCAGTGAACACCAGCAATTTGTTGTAAAAGTAGTTTGAGCAATACAAGCAATACAAATTGATTCGGTTTGAAAAATGATTTGACACTAATATCATGGGGTGTGAGATTATTTCAGTTAGTTTTGGAAAGAGGCCACCATACGCTCGCCACCAATATACACCAGATACATTATCCTTGCAAAAATCTTCTACGCAACACAATGCTATACAGTATGATTCAGGGATACAGCATTAAAAATAAGTACCATAACACACTAAAGTATATTATATAATGTAATGTATATACATTGCAGTTTATTACATAGTGTACATTTGGATAATCAAATAGAATTATAAATAACCCTGCAAGACGGGGTAACTACCGTTTCAAGGGACAGAAAACATTACAGTACCTTATATACAGTACATTATAGTATATAGTTTACTGTATATACAGTACAGTATATTAAATACTGTCCATGAATATAATAAAACATATATAACTAACACGTAAGCCGGGGCAATTACCGTTTCAAGGAGCAAAAAAAAACATCGGATTCCACATCGTAACCTGAAAAACAAAAATATATTCTTGGGTAACCGTATCCAGGCGTTCTACTGTTCTAATGAAATAACTGTTTTATTTATTTTTTTTTTTGTTTAAATTAAGCTTAGAACATTATTAAATTACATATAATTTCAGAAAATTTATTTAATCCACATTCGCGTAGATATATCGGACGCGTCTCAAAAATGTGAATTCATGTTTTGCATCTGACAACTGGCCGGCACGTCAGGACGCATCATTTTTGTCTATCTAAATGTAATATTGACGATATACCTTCCGACAAATCCGGCGTTATTGCTTGCTATCTTTATTCGTAACAAAATATTTATCTCTAGTTTATTTCACTTTTATTTCTTTTAAACTTTTCTGTAAAAAAAAGTTAAACCATCTGAAGAAATTGACTTACGGCTAAAATTGATATTTTCATCTCAAAAATCTCATACAAATTTTGCCTGGCATTTCACGTTTCCGATGACGAAGTTGATAAATTCCGCATATGTTTGAATAATAAATCGTAAAATTTACATAACTGTCGAAGATACAGTACAGAAATACTGAGACCTCCATGAATAATTTATAACATTACATTTACTAAGTTCATAATGTAATAGTACATTGCCCGTTTTTTTTAATACATAGATTCATGTAATCACATGTAAATTATTCTATATTGTAATATCTTATATTATTATATGACTGCACTATTTAATACACCATTATATACGCACAAGCACATTAACACAACATACATCCTCTCTCTCAACCGCACTAATAAGCGGTGATACACCGAAACATCACTGCATGTGGATGACTATAATGCTCCTTATCTTGATTGAGCATATTGAGAAGTGATACACGATATACCATTGGCGTATTAAGCGATGCTCTTTGTACAAACAAATCGAGCTTAGGTATTCGGCCGATGTAAACACATCATTAACTCACTGTCCAGAAAGCAGCTGCTGATTGGCCTAATGCTTCAGAGCTTTGTCTGTCGGACGTAGTTAAGGCAGTTGCCCTTTCTAGCCGGATCGATAAGATGTGATACAGCGGAACATTTCTATATGTGGTTGATTATATATATATATATATATATATATATATATATATATATATATATATATGTGTGTGTGTGTGTGTGTGTGTGTGTGTATATATATATATATATATATATATATATATATATATATATATGACTACTTCATTTACTCACATAAAATTGATATAGGGAAGTATAGATTTATGCGTAAACTTTAAGTATTTACTTCAAAAGTGCTCAATACGTAGGTAGAACTAGTTAGTAATTTATAAAATATATATGGCGATTAAGCTACACTGAATAGTCGGCGTTTCATCGACTCAAGGATTCGTCAGGCTTATGCGCATAAGCCTGACGAATGCTAGAGTGGATGAAACGCCGAATATTTAGTTTAGCTTAATCGCCATATATATTTTATAAATTACTATATATATATATATATAAATATATATATATATATATATATATATATATATATATATATATATATATATATATATGATAGTTCTCCGTCGATATGTGATAGTTCTCCGTCGAATTCGACGTACAACTTTAGCCACAACAACTAATGTGCTCGGGAATTTGATTTGTTTGTGTTGTACTAGCAACACCATTTGTGTATTACTTCTAACTTTAGCGAGTGCAAATAACTGCCACAGCACAGAGTATACAGTAAACCGCAGGTTTTTACACCAGAGTATCCTTCTTCCAGATGCATGCCTTCACAAAGACTGAAGGTACACACACGCACATACACATACACACACATATATAATTATATATATATATATATATATATATATATATATATATATATATATATATATGATCTGAACATAATTCTCGGTGAAAAACGGAGACACAGAATAATAAAATAATGTTAAAAAATACACATTGTTGGTGATCACCCCCTTATTTAAATATACATCTTTCTCTCATTAACCCATTTTATATAAAAAGAAATAAAATATATATATACATATATATATACATATTTTATATATATATATATATATATATAGATTTACATATATATATATATATATATATATATATATATATATATATATATATATATATATATATATATATATATATAAAATGGGTTAAGAAATTCCAACAAGAGAACGATGTATATTTAAATAAGGGGGTGGTCATCAACAATGTGTATTTTTTTAACATTATTTCATTATTTCGTGTCTTGGTCTTTCATTGAGAATTACATTTAGATCATTGTGATAATGTTTTTAAATCATTGAAATCGTTTTTTACGCGTTTCAAACGTTCTGTGAGGCGTCCTCTTCAGAAATTATTAAAAATGCTTATAACATATTCAATATATGTTGGAGATGAAAAAATAGCATTATCCTAGTTCATTTGAAATGTTTATAAGAGGAGGAAACGTGTAAGTGTCTACTATTCATTGGAATGTTCAATTTTTATTATTGTTTCATTGGGCTGTGGTCACTCCTGTCTTGTGTTTCTCTCTCTCACTCTCTATTTCTGCGTGTGTTTTTCTTTTCTTTTAGGGTAGGACATGTGTGTGTGTATTGTTTATTTTATTCGTTTGAAGAATATGTGTACTGTTTTATAGTATTATGAAGTTATTTTCTTCCCTATGAAGGCAACTGTGATCCACGTTCGTTACTAATATGTATGTGTGAGGAGGGAGGGGGATAAAAAGCTCGACTGAAATAAGGGTAGGGATGTTTTCATTCAATTTTGATATTTATTTTTTTGGATTCTTAGATTTTAGTATTGTGATATTTCGGTTCAGTCTTAGACTGTTCGGGTATTCTTTATATTATGTGTGTTTAGATAGAGGGGTGTTTTTATAAATATGTATAGAGGATTTTTGAATGTTTCTATTTATTTGTCTCCCCATGTGGGTATGCCCAGACCCAGGATCGGTTCCTAGTGTGGGGGAGATCTCCTTCCCCAGAGGGGAAAGGCCAATTGGAGGGGTGTAGATATGGGAGGAGGGATTATAGTAGGGATGATAGTTGTCTCATTCATGAGAGATTTCTCCTCCACTGACTGAAGGGGGAGCGAGGTGTTGGAACAGATATTACACTATTGTTCTAGGTGTTCCCTAGTGTTGTTGGTTTCGAGGTTAAGTAGGGTTGGTATTGTTCAGTGTGGTGTATTAGAGATAGGGGTGTTAGGTCTGTGTGTGGAAGTATACGCGTGTGTGTGTTTTAATGTGTCGGTTCTGATTAATGTGGGGGTGTATATATGTATATGGATGTGAATGCGAGTGTGCCTTGCATTTCATGTTTTTGTGTGTTGATACTAGGTTCTATTTGGATGAAGAGTAGATATTTATACGTTTACTCATCTTGGAAACATTTCAAATAAACTACGAAAAATGCTATTTTTACATCTCCAACACATTTTGAATATGTTATAAGCATTTTAAATAATTTCTGAAGAGGGCGCTTCACAGAACGCCTGAAACGCGTTAAAAAGATTTCAATGATTTAAAAACATTATTACAATGATCTAAACATAATTCTCAATGAAAAACCAAGACACGACATAATAAAATAATGTTAAAAAATACACATTGTTGGTGAGCACAACCTTATTCAAATATATATATATATATATATATATATATATATATATATATATATATATATATATATATATATCAGAGGAACATATTCTTTCTCTAATGAGTTCTTTTGTAACCTTCTGCTATTCAACGAAACCCATGTCAACGTACAACATAATCATCCGTGTGAGATTAATACATTTTCTGGTTTGAGTGTTTTCTATTGTATAATAATTAGGGCTGCCGAAACAAGATGACACAGATTTTTCCAAATGTAAGTACCTTGACATTTGTTCACATGACGTATAACTAAATAAGCAAATTAAACGGTTGAAGCCAAACACCAACGAGCCATTGACTTTATATATAAAGAAGGAACTTTTTCCTGACAAAACTAATTTAGTGTATACTAAATATATGCAGCACGTAGATGTTATTTTGTGGAGATGATTTGAGGTTTCTTTGGAAAAAATTCCCAGTGTTTATATGAAAGTAGTTATTCTCAATTACTTACAACGCCTGCATTAATAACAACTATGTGAATCGCTCGACGGTTGTTCTTAACTAAAAAACTATTATACCTAAAAATTTTGAATATCTACGAAGACGAGTATAATATTAGTAAGATTCGCGATATTTTGAGCTCAAGTATGTATTTTTACTACTTAATCATCACTATTTTGGATAGATTTTTGGTCGAGAATAAGCTGGCTTTGCATAGTCGTATAAAGCGCGCTTTCTCATAAGAAAGAAGGTCCAATAAAAGATCCTCCTACTTCTTTTTATCTCGAAACGTTGGGAAGACAAGGTGGGGGGAGTGGTACTATTAAAATAAGCGACTGAGTCTGCTTCAGGATGTTTATTTATACATAGTCGCCACGACCCTCAATACATTTTTCCAGTTCAATGAAGAACATCTGCTTCTAAAGCGCATTTATCACAGAGATTGCTTTCTTAGAGTCTCACATCGTCAATATCTGCAAAAAAGAGAGAAACGTTTGAGGTCATGAAAGCAGCAGTTTAGTCATCATCAAAATGAAATTTACAAACTTTTCTGACCTCTTCTAGCGGGGGATAATATAAGAGGTACTACATTTGAAATGCATTCCGTATTAAAACATTGGTGATCAATCAGTAGATCACTATCCCTGAGTCAATAGCATTTATGTTACATTACAATTTTGTTTTGATTTCGGGATTATTCGGACTAATATTCTCACATTGAGTGTTATTCTATAAACGTTTCGGCCGATGCAACCTGCTACCCACTTTATGGGCGTCTTCTTGAAAACGGGAATATTTCTGCGGAACTTGAACATAATTTTGTACTGTCATGCATACTTAGGGTAAATGCATAAGCTTGTCAAGGTTATATGTGCGATAAAGTGTTTTCAGTTAGAGAGGAGCATTCACAATCTTTAACGATACTTCTTCCGAGTCAGAATTTCATTAATCCAGTTACAATACAAAACAAAGAACGCATGAAATATTGTCGTGATTAACTGATAAATAATATTATTATTTGGCTATTTTACTTTTCATTGTCATGACACTATCTGATAGGTTAATAACCGCTCTCATATATGAAGAGGAAATGTTAATTCATACTTTAAAAATGATAAGAGAAACGAACTGGTGTACTTACATCAATGTCGAATTGAAAATGTAAACACTTGTTTTCTATTGTCGTGATGTCGTCAGAAAGACCTCGCATAGTCTGATCACTGATGCCTGCTGGCTGATTGTGTCAACGCCTCTCCATCGGGATGTTCTTTAGTGCTTCAGAGAAATACAAGTACTAAATAGCAAAACTTTCTGGATATGGGACCGAGTGAAGAATGTCTTTCTGTTCTCCTGCCATCGTGAGTTTGTCTCCTGTATATTGTTTTCTCAATATCTTCGGAATTCTCACCTGGATAAACTCAACCGCAATTGCACTACCTGGGTCTGTTTAATTGACACGTATAAGGATGCCGTGTGTTTGCGAATTTGTGTCGAACAAAGGCGGATATATTGATGCTGTGAAATGTGTTTATGCCACATGCCATCTAAATTCTGATAAGGTGCAATATATGTCAACAGTGATGCGACGACAACCAGTGTATTACTTCTACAGACAAATGTTAACTTGTGTCTGTGTTACTTCTTAATTACGTCCCACATAAGTGTATTTCACTCTAATATTATGAGTTTCTTCCTAGTTGATTTAAAATCAGGTGTCGGATGGGGAGAAAAAATGAGAATGTACTGCGTATGTGCAGGGGCGTCTGTGTGCAATTAATTTAGTCAAACACACAGAGATAAAAAAATCGACGACAGAACTAAAATAACATGAACGAAAAAGATTTAACTTCTATCTGACAAACTATTAAACGGATCTTATCAGTCTTAACAAAATGTCAACGGATATAAAAATGAGTGCGTAATGAAAACGTCATAAATATTAGGAATACTGTACAGTTTAAAAATATCTGTCGATTATTTAATGTTTTTCTTTCATTTCTCTTATTCACCCCCTCCAATACAGATCGAGGGAAAACTATTTAAGATAGTGTCTCTTACGCAGTGATTGTACACCATACCTTCGTGACATCGAAGTAAAAGTAGTAGTGCCATTACTAGTAAACATGCCTTTGATAGCATACAATTAATAACAATGTAGCAATTATTAACTACGACGAAATCATGATGCAAAATGACCTGCAATGACCTATACAAGAAACAACCCCAGAGAAACACTTCATTATGCGGCCTGCGCGGAACAGACAACAAAAAAAAACTTCTCATATCGGGATACGAATTCTTCGGACCAGGAACTGGCCGACAGAAATTTAAAAACACACTGAGAAACAAGCTAGATCTAGCATCAAAGTTACACAACCTAGCATACGAAGTCCCAGACACCACCACCGAAGAAGCAGATCAGCACTTCATCCGAAACCGTGCGGACGCAGGAATCGTCGGAACACTTGCTCGTACCGCCATTAGGGCGAACCACGCACACGGATTGAACAACTATCTTCGAGATAATAGCGCCGTGGTTGCTGCTGATAGCACTGACGGCATACAAAGACCGCAAATGGACGACAGTACTAATGAACAAAACACGGAATCGGGATCTAAGAGATGGTAAGGTATCCACATCGGATCGCACCTCCAAACCGGAACAGGAAACATCCAAAGAACATACACATTAAAGAGAACGGTCAGAAACATGATCAAAACCAGCGACATGAACACATCCCGGGCTACGTTCCACCGTTACGAAAGTAACAAAAATACCAGTACATAGACGAGTACGCATGGGCTCAGCAAGAGTCCAATGACTAGATCGTACCTTACCTTTTAAGAACATGGGTCCGACAAAACCAATGGGAGGTCATTATGAACACAACAACTGCATACCGAGTAAAGAGTATCGACTTCCAAATCAGTGACGTGATATGCAGAGAATGGTTAACAAAACACAACGAGGAGATATTCGTACCAAATCCACGAACGTGGTTCCAAGCATGCATAGGCAAATGGCAATTCATAGGATACGTTAACCTGGTGGGAATAACAAGCGTTCCCAACAACACATTCAGAGACACACAGCCAATGTTACGGCCAACGGCAGAGCTACCTCATTACAACTATGGCATCCCAATACGAATGCAAAACAAAATACCTGTCAGTAAAAAATTAATAGACAGAAGCAACACCTGCGATATCGACAGGTATTAACTGCACGACTGGAGAGATATGGCACACCACAAAATTAGACAGGGAGACACATTCGCACACAAATGGGACAATCCGAGTCTACTACGACGACCACTAACTAACATCAGGAGCGAAGGAAACTACACGATACATTTTAACTTCAGCATAATAGTGCAGTCCGGGAAGCAGGAAGGATGAACATATTCCTGAATCTACCAGCTCGAGGGTGGAATCTCTTAGCGTTATAAGCTTTCGGTCATTTAGGATCATTAGCATCAGAAATGAGATTTTTCTGCTAGTAAATCGTCGATGCATATGCCGAGTGGACACACGGCAACATTTTAACTCAATAATGAATGGCAAATTATTTAATCTCACATTTCAACAGTATAATAAAATAAATAACAAATTATATCATTTTTAACTGCTTGTTAGATTTTTTTTAGTAAGGAGGGTGTAATTTATTATTGGATTTTGTAAAAACAACAAATAAATTGAGCGGTTTATAAAATACAATATTGAAATATATAGACATATATTTTCGCTTTGATTTTTACAATATTCATTGATAAGTTAAACATTGAAATATATTACGATTAGAATACATTAACTACAAAGTTAAACATTAAAAATCAAGGAGAATTGAAATATATTACAACGTTACATGTTTAGAGTGTTATTTTATGGATATGAATCAATTAAAAAGTTAGAAAATCGAAATATATTTTATAAATATAATGGAAATATGTTATAGTTTTATAGAGTAAGCTAATGCCCTATTTCTAGTAATTCACATTATATAAAATGCAAAGTTTAAAAATAAACCCAGATTTAATTATCATATTGACGGCGCCCTTGTTTGCAATTTCTTTTTTAATGGCTTGAACTAATACTGACTGTTAAATTTATTGCAGATATGGAGAATTGCAGATTTACTATGATTTGTTACTGAAGGGAAAATTATCACTTTTTTCTGGCTATATCGCTTGCAAACCAACTCACCCATACATCTAACTCTTATTTCTTTTAAACCATACCTACGTATATATATATATATATATATATATATATATATGTATATATGTACGTTTTTATTAATTACCACAATCATGCAATAACCAGATTGTGCTTATCAAATTGCAGCAGGCTGCGTTTTCCTGTTCTATTTTTCTCAATTAACACTTTTATATATTATTATCCTAGTGCATTGTGCTGATTACTCACAATGTGTCAACTAGTCGATACACAAAAGGTTAAATCGAACGCAGTTCGTCCTATTGCGTTTTGAACTATTTATGAGTGTAATTTTACGTAACCACTGGAATATTATACCAATGCTGAGATCTTAATCAGGACATGCTTAGAAATCTACGGCAGCGGAACGCACATTTTTTCAACATGAGACCTACTTATAACATGTCTTACTCTAAATTATCTACCACCCACTAAAAATGTAAAATACATTATTTATAAATATATTGTAAATTATTTTTTACATATCTACAATATATACAGGTGTATGCATGAACCCATATTGCCCAGTGCAGCTCTACATTTTTGTCATTACCGTACTCTGATGACTTGCAGTAGATGAAATCAGTCAGGAATGCATAGTCCAAACTGCAAAGCAGCCATCATGCTGATAAACTATGGTGGATCGGTATTTGTACTTCATGTGAGAAAAAGGCTAACGCATATAAATAAATACAAGTAGAGTATACAGTAAGGAAGGGAATGCATTTATTGATGTTGGGGTATTTTGAGTAAGTTTCATTATTGCATCTGAGTTCTGCATCATCTTACTTTTAGCTGGAATTGTCGGAATCCCTCTCTAGAAGAGTTTAAGTTGCACTTTTCGATTCAATTTAAACATGTGCATCTTTTTAGAAAGGGCAGCCCATGTATGCAGTGATTAATTCGAGTAAAGTAGTCTTTAATGTGTTCGTCGAACTCTGACAAAATATTGCTAATCTCAAGTTGCGCACATGAATACTCTTGTCTCTCTTACTCTGCCAAGAGGGTCTGAAAGTTTGCCAGTCCTAACGTTCTTTTTCAATAACATGCGATCTTCTCACAAAGTCTCTGCGATGCGATCGACCAGTTGATCGCAATCGACCTAATGGGCACCCCTGATCAACAGAAACATACAACCGAACAAATAGTAAACTCAACTAGAAAATAGTGCATGTTTGTATACAAGGAAACTCTCAGTTGCCTCAAATAAAAGGTAATTTGTTCGTCATTTCGAGGGTTATTATCGTATTATTATCTAAACACGATAGATTTGAATATATGGGTAAGTGGAAGTTTTAGTTATTTAGAACAGCTTTAAATCTTAAGCGCTCACTCATTTTTCGACCAAATTTCAAACAATTATTAGAGTTAATAGATCTCATTATCAGCTATATTGGGGAAAAACGTCAATGTTCATTCATTAACACGAAAAGTTTTGATGGATTAACTGGTGTTCAAAATCGTGAAAAATTGTAAGGATGTGAGCGATGTTTTTTTATGACTGGTTTCCGTAATAACCACATCGCTTCAGTAACTAGTGTTGCTACTAATTCACCGCTCTCCCGGAAAGAGTAGTAACAAGTGAAACAGACAGAATGGAAGCAGACGAGTGCCGTACATTGTTTTACATATGTGCATGTTATGTTTTGGGGGACAAAAAATAAGACTGAATTTAAAGTAAAAAAAAAAGTGGATTTACTGGAGCCCTGGAAAAATCATGGATTATAATAGAAAAATGCGATCCTGAAAAGTAATATTGTTAAGCTTAAACATGGAAAACAAAGGGGAAATATTCTAGTAAAAAATATAATAAATTTATAACTTAAAATATTGTGGGATTAAGACTTTTTAAAATGTAGACTTAATGATGCAATATTTTAAGTTCTAAATTTATTATATTTTTACTAGAATAACTTGTCCTTTTCTTTTCCATGTTTAAGCTTAAAAATATTACTTTTCATGCTTGCATTTTTCTACTGTAATAATATATACGTCCTAATTCAACGTTGTACGTTTAAGTAATATAAATAGAGAATATTAAAAACATAAGTAAACTAGAATGATTACAGGAAAATTAGTTGCATGAATGCGTTGTCCTTGTACATGATTATTCGCCTGATGTTTCATGGAAATTACTACTTATCATTGTGTACAACTTGATAATGTATTAATTAGTAGAGCAAATGAATTCATTACATATAATGTTGAAAAACTATCAGACCAACATACCCGGTGAACCAAGTGTAAGATTGATATAACAATTGTACTTGAGAAGGAGTTTCAGAATCTTAAATATATTTCTTGAAGTGTCTGAGATAGTGGCTGAATGTCTGGCATCCGGTAGACTGCCCTAAAACTAGCTAGAAACTATGATAAAAAAATAATGTTTCGAAATGAATGGGTGTAATAAGGGCAAACACCACTGACATATAAATGCATATATAAATAAATCACACTGCAAACTAACTTTCTTTTTTCACATCTGAAATAAAAGCTATACAAAATGGCGCTGGAAATGATCGACGACTCCTCAAAGAGAAACACTAATTTTCTCAGGCTCTTTGTTTAGCCTGACAGTGATTGAGAGAGGAAACTCGAATCATCCTAACATACTAAATATTGGAAATGTGTCATGTTTGATTGAAACTTGTAGAATTAGAATCCTGCTACAGTTTGCTTACTTCAGATCGCAGATAATCAAGGGGCTGGTCGAGTTGCAAAGGACAAACTAAATAACAGTAAACACTTTTAAACGTAAATATGTAAATCACAAAAATAAGCCAGTATATGCGTGCGAATAAAGTGGCAAAAAATTTGATATATTTTGGAATTGTTTAGCGAGGGATATATGATTTGTATTGTCCCTATTTACAATGCCTCCCCACGGGACAGAGTTAGACACTAAGGTCGTTTTTTAATGTGGAGAAAAGGAACAAAAGAATTGTCTCAGTCGTGAAAGATTTCTCCTCCACTGACAGAAAACAAGAAATTGAAGTGGAGATCTGCAGAACAGATACTACACCTGTATCTTGACCCGAAGGCCAAGATAAAAGATGATTTGTATTGCCTATATGTGCCGATATCTTGAATAATACGCATCCGAGAACAAATTAAATTCTGCACACACACACACATATATACATATATATATATATATATATATATATATATATATATATATATATATATATATATATTTGTAGTAATCGATATACAATACTGCTTCGTTGTATCACAATACATCGGGACCGCTAGACTGGCATCTCTCCCAAGCCAAGGATTGAACATAGAACCATCGGGTTTATAATCAGCAGTTCTACCCAGAGTCTGGCGGGAACGTTGCCCGACAAATAACCTCGGCAAATGGCTAATATAAACAAACGTTCTTCTACCAATTTTATAGTGCTCAAAATACTTATTTACAAACAAACACGAACCTTGCATTTTTCAGACAAGTAAGTAGCAGACCAGGTTATTTACGACAGTGCTCTACGAAAATAGGGGGGGTCTTTAAAATATATTTTTATTCATCGACATACAGTACTGTTTCCTTGTGTGACAACGCATCAGTATTATATATATATATATGTGTGTGTGTTTGTGTGTGTGTGTGTGTTTGTGTGTGTGTGTCTGTCTGTCTGTCTGTCTGTGTGCCTGTTTTGTTTGTCTGTCTATTTATCTGCCTTACTTTTGTCGGAAACTACTAGACATATCTAGTTGAAATTAGTATTCACTTTTCTTATGATAAACTATGACGACCGAAGCATTACGCTATCCATCCTACACCCTTTACTTTCACATTGTTTCGAAAACTACAGATACTATGTGGTTAAAGTTTCTATTTACATTGTCTGATAATGGCAGCGAACAACATATTATGGTTTTGGTTCAATAAACACTTAAGGAATAATAAGGATTAATAATTTCATGGAAATAAAAGCGTCAAATAAACAAACTATCTTATTATCAATCTTGCATTCATTCTATGCCGACCAGCTCCAGTAGATGACCACACTCTTAAGCACACCAAGGCATACTTTTGTGTTGATTTTCAAGCCGATTTCAAACATGTGAAGTCGCATGATGTGATTCTCTCTTGAAACCAGAGCAAAACTATAACCGTGGCCGGAATTTTTATATCTACCATAGGCAAGTATCTGTTATTACTGTAAATACAGCAACGGTTCTATTTATTGTTTTGCTTCTTAGAATGGTTCAGCTTGTTGAGCAACATGATTGACTTGGTTAACCTAAGGTTTATTGTCTCCTCAGTCAAGATCTGGCTTGTCCGGCGCCTGTAGGACCACCACTTAAATGCCACCTTCACACATGCCTTTACAGTAGTATGGAATATGTCTAAATCTCCGGCAATTTGCCGAATAGGCCGGTGGTGAGTTTTATCAATGATTGCTTAGACTTTTTATGAACTCCTTTGTCTGCGTCTTCCTGGTTGTGTCCTTAGCTTTTGACGTCGGCTCCACCACTTTCGAATAGTTGTTCCATGCATAGAGATGCGCTATGAAGCGTTGAACTAACCGGATTCGCATTTTTAGGGTGCTGGCAATGGTCCCGTTAAATAATTTGAATCGTTAGTATGCATGAGTTTACAGCAGTGCATCTTCGATCTTGCTCGTTGAACATTGTGTTACTCTCAGCCAGATGGAAGGATCCTATCGCTCTTGAGATTTGTACACAACTTGCTAACTAGAAGAGGATCTGCAACAAAATAAAAAAAACTGGTTTTCATCAAACAGAAAGAGAATTGTGTCTTCTTTTTGTAGGGCGTCAATTTTATAGCCCATATGTTTTATGTAAGATAAATGTTAGATGTCAGTAAATAGTTTTCAGAACTTAAAAAGTGAATATTTTATAATATATTATATGCAAATTAACTTACAGGATTAATGTATTAGAATTGCTTTATTAAAAAAATATACCATGTTTTATAGGCGATTGCTTGTATTAAAATTCCTGATTGTTTATCCATACTTTAGTCTAAAGAAATAAGTGCGTACAATATAATATTCATGAATGCTATCAGTTGTGATTGACTTTTGAATACGAATCATTTATTATTCATAAGATGTTCGCTGATCGTATATTTGGCAATAAAATAAAATAAAGTATGCATCAAACTTACATTTATAGAATAAAGTCACCTTATTTAAAGAAATCTCAAAGTTAAGTTTGAAAAACAGGACGATGTCTTTTGAAGATTATATACAGCTCTTTAGATATAACCATAGCTTATAGATTGCTTTATTGATTACATATTACTGTGCAAATTACTGTACAGTTTTCTGTACACATTATACAAGCTGGCAGATCTAACAGTAGTCCATGATATATAATAGAAAGGAGAACCGTTCTTATATTATTTAAAGTACATGTAGTTCAAAGGAGGGACGTTCTTTTATTGTTTAAAGTATCTGTAGCATTGTTTAAATTACCTGTAGTATCATGAACATTCTGGAATTGCTCCCCGTTATATCTATGCATTTCTGGTCACGTTTAACGACGTTTGCAGATACTGCCTGCATATCTTCTCCGGTGATTCTCGTGAAAGCATTACTTATGCTCCCCTTTAGTTGGTGTAGGTTGTTAGGATTATCTGCATAAATTTTTTGTTTTAAAGTCCCCCAAAGATAAAAAATCACATGATGACAAGTCCAGGAAACCTGGTCGCTTTAACCCTTTGCTTATTGTTCTCTCTTCCGTAAACATGTCATTAACTCGTGTCAGTGATCTGCGAGACGTGTGGCATGTGGCGCCATAATTTTGCAAAAATAATTGTCCTTTGTGCTGTGGTGTCCGATACTTATAAGAGAAAGATTAGAGAAATCCGGCTACTTTTAAGTTGACCGCTTAGAAATTTGAATGTAGAAAGATTATAGAGATCAGTCTACATTTAATTCGGCCACACTATATATTACAACACATATTATATCATAATGCTTGTATAAATTACAGACTACAGTACATATTACAGTATAGATTACAATAATACTCGAAAGGATAAGGACTATTCTTCAGTTTGTTATGGAGATTACAGTTTGTTATGGAGTACTGATGTACAAAATAATGTACATATTAGAGTTTAATACATACATGGTTACCGTAAATATTACAGGTCGCCGTTCAGATCACTGTTCGTATATGGACAGCAAAACATATTACTGTAAATGTTAATATTAAAATTATGATTTAACGTACAAATTACTGTAGAGATTTAAGCCTATGTATAAATTATCGTACAGATGACTGGTTATTATACTAATTCTATACATTTTACTGTTTACTTGCTTGACAGTATACTGTATATATTACAGACCACCATACAGATTAATATACAATTATTAATTAAATTAGATATACTACTTAATTAGGTAAGGTTGTCCGCGGACAAACCCATGTTGTGTGTAGTTTCAGTCGCAACAGAATTTATTTCCACATTGGTTCCCCGTGACGTTACCTACGCGGTTTATGTCTTCCACTTTCCTTTGAAGACATTGAATTTCATCTCGTCTCTCTCATGATTGTCCTATTTCTCTATTTCTCTAGTTCTTTTGTCCCCAGTGGTGACATCAGATCGCTTGCGTTTAAATATCCGCATCTGTGCTATGTTACGATACAATTTAACTACATGTGTGATGTTATATCATAAAGGGGATCGTGTGTGATCGTCTAGTAAGAGTTAATGTCGTGTGATTGTCTAGCTGTTCTTTCTATAGAATTATATGTTCATATGCCGTTGTGTCTGTGTGGTGCATGTATTTTTTCAACATACCTTCTGCGTCTACAGTGTTGGTCCATCTGGAAACATCCCGTGTCTTGGAGGGGAGACAGTACCTGTTTTGGACGAAGGTTCATTCAATCCAACACGATTAATTTGTTTTATAGTTTTTATTTCACTTTCCAGATCTCTTGCAGAATATTGAAAGTGGATCTCTGGATTGCGTGGTTTTCTTGGTCTCATTTCTACACACGTCAGCGCCCCCCCAATGAAGGGGTGGGGACATATGAAGCCGTACGTCGCCTTCTATGACAAAACCAACTCTCCAAGGTTAAGCTAACTTGATCACGTGACTCACACGCAATCCGATCAGCTGATCCTGACTTCCGGTCAACGTGTCTCAATATAATTTACATACCTCCCGCTCTCTCTCTCTCTCGATCCATTCTCTAACACATGCGCAATTAAAAAAAATAGCTATACATGTATATGTGCCTCTCTTTACAAACAGTAATGCCTTCTATGTTTTTATTCAACATGAATGTATAATCGAGAATTGCAAATTGCACTGCTGTTATGACTGCACGTAAGTATTTATGACTTAGACGTTCCATCTCTGAGAAAACAGCATCTGCCACGGATGTTCCTCAGAGGCAATCCTGCGTCATTGAATTTATGGCAAAATTCCTGGAGAATGATAGTGACTATGTAAAATAATGTTACGATACCTACCCTTACATTTAAACAACTTTTGGTACAACACACCGACTGCAAAGGAACAAAATGGGAAAGATTTTTTTTTTAATCTGACTCAGCTTTTTTTAAAGTGCAAATGAAAAACATGTAATGACGGTTCTTCCAAGATACTATTTTTCTAACAAATTTCTTTTCGCACACGCATGTTCTTTTAAAATCTTTCTCCCATTCACCTCATGCTGGTCTAACTAGCGCACCCCCTCGTATGCACACGTGTATCATCCTCGGCAGTTTTTTCAATTGTGCTTCCAGACGACGTGATACTACTCCTTGCATACCTACTATGATCGGAATTATTTGTGATTTAACTCCGTGTATTCGCCTTATCTCCAAGGTTAATGGAGCATAATTTCTCCTCTTCTCGTTCTCCTTCTCTCACACATCCCAATCCCAGGGTACTCAGAATTCTACAATCTTCAGTTTTGGGGGGCCTTGTCAATGGCAACCAAATGAGGATGATTATGTTCCAATTGCTTGGTTGTTATGGCACTTTTGTCCCATCATACCTTTTCATTTCTATCCTCATTTGTTCCCACTTAATCACGCACCTCCTCAAACCACTTTCCATCACACTTCACCCCAACCTGCTTACAGACCTCCCAATATATCCGATAATAATAATAATAATAATAGTAATAATAATAATAATAATAATAATAATAATAATAATAATAATAATAATAATTAAAAAACAATGTACTTGCAATAACCCTTGATAAGTGGTGATCACTGTGTAAAAAAAAACAAAAAAAAACAAAAAAGAAACAAACACTTTTTTCCAGTATGCCTTCTTATGCTATTCAAACTATTTCTCAGCAGATCACATCAGGGTGGCGGGTGACGTCATAGATCGAACACAAAAGTCATCACACGTGTAGTACTATGCAAGACTGTTTGATCATTCTGCACTCCCACTCACAAACAACCTGGCGCCCTCATCTAACCAGACATTAAGCCCAACCGATGAGTGTCAAGCTCAAATTCAGATGTGACATCCCTATAATGACTTGTCCCAAATAACCTGAGAGCTCAATCTTGTTTCTTTAAATATCTACAATGGCCCAAAGTCCAATGAAGAAGACTACAAAGGAAAAGTGGAAGAGAGTGTTTCGCGGACAAGTTCGAGTGAGAGAGAGAGAGAGAGAGAGAGAGAGAGAGAGATAGAGGCAGAGAAAGAGAGACAAAAGACGGCGACTCCTCAGAGTGATGGTGACACTGAAATGTAACTTTCAAGGCTAGAGAAACATTTTTAAACGTTTCTCTACTGCTATCAACTAAGGTTTATTCAGTTCTCATTTTGTCAACAGCATTTGACAGTTTAACAGTTTATGCCCGAGTTTCTCTTTTCCAGTCATATCTATGATTAGTCGATGCTGTTAAATGAATACTTAGTTTATTGGTTGGTTTCATAACAATCTCGATTTGTCTCAATCACATTTTTGATACAGGTTTGAAACTGGAAACATGCCTTTCACCGAGCGTCGGTAGGAGCGCAGCGAATACTCGGCAGATGACGGCGAACAGGCTGGCTTTGGTGTTGTGAGAGGTTACGTTGGTGATATGCTCGGGTGCGGCGCCCGTAAATAGCCTCAACAAATGGCGATTTGAAACAGACATTAGTCCACCACGTTTATAATGCTCAAACCATTTTTACAAACAAAACATATCTCACATTTTTTTGCGCCAATTAAGTAAGGGGTGATATTAATTACGACATTGCTCTACACAAAGAGGAAGTCATATATATATATATATATATATATATATATATATATATATATATATATATATATATATATATGTATATATTGTAAAGTTTCTGAGGGTTTTTTGAAGCATATAAAAACGATGTTACTTTTTGTATTTCATATTTTTATTGTTATTTTTTATATTTCAAGCAGACCTCCGCTCTTAATCACAAAAAATGTATCCAAATGAAAAAGAAAAAGAAAACCGTTGAAAGAACTGGAGATTTGTAGCGTGGGCAGCGTTCATTCCTATCAATCATGCTCGAAAAAGTTCACGTTAATTATTTTAGCCGTTTGTGGAAGAAGATTGTGTTTTTTAATATATATATATTTTTAATGTTGCAACGTAAAAGCGTTTAATTCAAACGGCAAAAATGAGACGCAATTGATTTCAATATGTATAATGGAATAGAAATGAAATTGTTAAACGGTAAAAATAATGTAATTATTAGTTATGAATAATAATAATAATAATAATAATAATAATAATAAAACTACTGAACAGAGCAGAGTTAGAGACAATGTCAGCTTTTTAAATGGTGAGTAAATTCCCTCAATAAAGATTGAACGAATATAGATAAATGAGTAAATACTACTACTACTACTACTACTACTACTACTACTACTACTACTACTACTACTAATAATAATAATAATAATGATAATAATAATAATAATAATAATAATAATAACATCAATTGCCTCAGTCCCGAAGGAATTCTCATAAACAGACCGAGGATGATATAAGAGCAGGTATTTATATGTATGTGTTTTTGGTTCGAAAGTCACTCTGTGTGTATTGATTTTAATGACAATATTCATAAAATAATAATAATAATAATAATAATAATAATAATAATAACAATAACAACAATAATAATAATGATAATAATAATAATGATTAGATTAATAATAATAATAATAATAATAATAATAATAATAATAATATTTATATTTACACCATAGACCAATAGTAGTTTTTACATAAAAAACATGTGCATAAGGGTACATATATATATATATATATATATATATATATATATATATATATATATATATATATATATATATATATATATATATTCTTTTTTCCATGTACACATTTTTGTGAATTATTCTATGGATTTCTGCCTTTGGATTATTATGGACCATCTTCTTCCAATTACGGGATTTCCTTGGATTTTACTTGTACAAATAGAAATTCTTTTAACTTTCTTGAAGTTTTACATTTGGAATTTACCGTCACTGGATTTTTTATCTTCTACCAGACTATCCATTCGTGTGTAATCACATTTTTCTCTACCATATCCCCTCTGCTTCACTTTGTTTTGTTTTCAAATAATATCTTTGACTTACTTGCTGTTTCATCAAATACTTCTGCATGCAAAATCCGATCCAGCATTTTGCTAATTCCTACCCTCTGATGAGAAGGAAAGTAGTTCTTCGAAACTCCGCGGATTAAGGACTATCCATTTATCTATTGTTTCCTTTTCAGATTAAATATGTTTTTTTAAAACTCATTTCAAAGTGTTTTTAACATCTTTTATTAACTGTTTGCTCATATATATATATATATATATATATATATATATATATAAATATATATATATATATATGCACAATTAACACAAATATATACGCATACATACCAATACGCATTCATATTCAACGGCCATATGACGTATATAATGTATGAACCTCCCATACGTATAATGCATATATAAAAAACAATATGCATAAAAAGATATGCACGCATGTGCACACATACACGCATATATATCCATGCACATGTATATGCATGCAATGAAATGTACAAGTCCAGACATGCATACGTGCACCATATGCATACACAGATGAATGCACACATATCTTATGCGTACATGTACACACATACCATATATACACATAAGCACATTCACATGAATATATATATATATACCTACATATAGAATATACAAATACACATACACATAAATACACACATATACGTATACATACATAAAAAATATACAAGTATAAAACAAAATACAAGAACATGTAAGGTCGCACAAAGATGTGCACATCAACATAATTATGCATTACATGGGCAGGAACGTACATACACATACACACACATCCCCCCACATATATATATATATATATATATATAAACAATATAAAACCATACATTTACAGATATATGTGTACACATCCACATATAAACACATGCATACATATATAGGCGCATATGCATATACTTATATAGTCAAACACAAATATCAAGTACTATTTAAAGACATGCATAAAATATAGAGAGCGAATAAGTAGGGATATGAAGTTAACGATGTAAACATAGATGTAAACATATATATATATATATATATACATATATACATATATACATATAGGAAAATAGTGTATAGGGAAATGGTGCAGATGGAAGGTTAGGTACAACGAAAATAATCGTAGGAATAATGATGCTAATAATAATAGTAGTAGCAGTAATAATAATAATAATAATAATAATAATAATAATAATAATAATAATAATAAAATAACAACTTGACAGGTGTGGTACCATTATAGGGAGCGGCTATTTCTTCTTTAGAATGTTTTTCTACAGAGTCACTACAATTTTCCATGTGATTTTGTTAGGTGTGACGGTTGACTTTGTATGGGCGTTTTAAGAGGAGCATTATAAAAGTAACTCATTTTTGTTTTTTTTTAGCATTGTAAATTGAGCAGCTAAGAATATGGGAGTGGTACCATTTAAAGGGGCAACATTTCGTACCTAAAGATATATTTTTTTACATTTCACCACTATTCGCAATGCACTCTCATCAGGGATTTAATATGTTTCTAACGAATGTCTATGCCAGAAATCCTATTCTTAGAGTCTCAACCTCTCAGTATGTGCAAAAGAGTAATGAAAACTTCAGGTCAAACATGAATATATTTTCTATAGCATAAAAAATCGAAGTTTCACTCTTCTCTTGTCGATTATGAAAGCCGCAGATGGAATGTGATGATAAAACGGTGCGAAATACTGTGCAAAAGCACCAAAACACCGGCAGTGTTCGTGATGCCTCTAAAGTGGTTGTACTAGAGTTACTTTTAACAAGGAAGACAATGCTATCAATATCCCTAGCTTAAGAAACAGAGTTGTAAACGGCTCTCCAAATCCAATAACAGTGCAATCTTGTTAAAAAGTGATCTTTTCTACTGTCAAACATATTAAAGGAATTTCATTTGCGAGGTATGTTGCCACAGGGAAGCCAATTATTTCTGTAAAGAACAAAAAACGCCGTTTGGACTTCTTCAGATGCAATGAAGATCCTGACTTTTCATATCGGTCCAAAGTTTTTTTTTAGCGACGAAAGTAAGGCTAATAGGCTAGGCAGTGATGGTAGACAGTACGTCCGCCTAAGGAAAGACGAAGAATTTAATCATAAGTGCTCAGTTTAAACGCTGCAAGGTGGTGGTGGTTAAATTTTGGTGTGGGACATTATTAGTACCAAAGGTCAAGGGCCTATAATTCGCTTGCAATATCGAATTTATTCGACCAAGTACATTAATATGTTGACTGAGCATTTTCTACCCTATTTGGACGGAATTTGAATGATTATCCGAACTTCGTGCAGGATAATGCTCCCATTCCCACATCTGGCAATGTAAAGATGTTACTGGAAGAGCATGATATTCCGTGTTTTGATTGGCTTGCACAATCTGCAGACCTCAATCCTATCAGTAAACGTATGGGATAACATCAAGTAACAGTTACGCAATGATAAAATTTACAATTTGGAAGAACTTTGCACAAAAATTAAAGAAAAGCTGGCTGCCCTTTCCTGTGAGTATTGCTGTAGTCTAATTCAAGGGATTCGTAAAAGATTGCAGGCTGCCAAATTGCAGAAGTGCTACAAAATATTTACTAGTTCATTGTGTTTCTGTTGTATTTGTGTTGCATTAATGTCCTTAAATTACATTTAAATAGCAACTTTCCACTGTGCGGATTTTCTTTTTGCCTCCTCAATTTGATGTTATATTTTTTTAAATTGACGCGAACACTAGAATATTTCAATTTAAAGTAAAACATGAACAAGGAAACTTATAGAAGAATCAAATAAATTAAATAATCATTTACACAGTTACATTAAATTTAGCTTAATTTTGAAGTTTTTGAGAAATTACAGGTTTAGACTTTCTTTTTTGCCGGCACCATATATATATATATATATATATATATATATATATATATATATATATATATATATATATATATATATATATATATATATATATGCGTGTGAATGGGGTATATATATGTGTGTGTGTGTATGTGTGTGTATATATTCGTGTATATATGTGTATATATATGTGTGTGTATATATGTGTGTATATGTGTGTAAGCATGTATTTATATTCGTGTATATGTATTTATATTCGTGTATGTGTGTTTATATGTTCTTTTTAATCTACATGTGTATTTACTAATACTTGAACATTATTGGCACAGTCCATTTTATACAAAGAGCAGTTCTCGTGCGACGCAATAACCCCCAGACCAAATTATCCCAGATATCTAAATCAGGAAATTCAACGCAGGCCAGGCTTTATGACGTACGACATAGATTTTGAGAAGCTTAACCTCAAGTATGATTGATGACATATCAATAGCCCTCAGCTCCTCCATTATCTCTATTTTCTGTCCTCTTCCTTGCCCTCCCGTTGACTGGATTTTTGTTTCGCTTGTATTCATCTTAATCACTTTCGCATTTATCTCCCCTTTCCTTGATTTTCTAATTACTTTATGTTTAGATGTGCGTCCTGCACATTTGTTCTCCATTTCTGACTTTTCTTTATATATAAATACGTTGCTATTTATCCTCATTTTATTATCTTTACATTGTTTTGAACCTACAGCATTTGATAAAAGTCATCTTTTTCTTTAAAATACTTCAACGCACCTTCTTACTATAATGTTGCCGATGAAATATAAAGTAGATATACTTAAAATAGATACAAGCAAATATCGCTTTTTTATCTGAAATATAAGAAAAAGAGTCAAACGGATGACATTTTTTAAAAATAGTTTCATATTAAACAAAGTTGAAAAAGGTAGTGTTCATGTTTTTCATACGTTTGAATTTCTTAAAATATTTCTTCAAAGACCTTTTATCCAATTACAATAAAGATTAGCGCCTGCACGCTGAATAAGCATAAGAAAAATTGATGTGTCTTCATGCAATCTTTTAACAACATATGTGTGTATATAGACACCTCTCTCTCTCCCTCTCTCTCTCTCTCTCTCTCTCTCTCTCTCTCTCGCTGTATATATATATATATATATATATATATATATATATAAGGGGGTAGCCACCAACAATGTGTATTTTTTAACATTATTTTATTATTCCCTGTCTTGGTTTTTCATTGAGAATTATATTTGGATCATTGTAATACTGTTTTTAAATCATTGAAATCGTTTTTACGCGTTTCAGACGTTCTTTGAAGCGTCCTCGTCAGAAATTATTTTCAAATGTGTTGGAGATGTAAAAAGGGCATTTTCGTAGTTCATTTGAAGTGTTTCCAAGGGGTTACGACGTGTAAGTGTCTATTATTCATTGGCATGTTCAATTTTTATTACTCTTTTATTGGGCTTGTCGAGGCCGCTGACCTCGGCTATATATATATGATGAGTTGTGACATAACGCAACAGGACTGTATGTCGATGACTACAAATATATATATATATATATGTATATATATATATATATTTATATATATGTCCACGTATGCTTCTAGAATAGTGACTTCAAGTTTATGAGCGTTTTGCAGCATGGAAACGGTGTTTTTGTATGTAATATCAAATGCAAAAATTAACATCGTTTTGATGATGGTTAAACAACCCTCACAACCTCGAAATATATATATATATATATATATATATGCATATCTCTCTCTCTCTCTCTCTCTCTATATATATATATATATATATATATATATATATAATTGATGAGGCAATAATAACAATTGAAATTATGATTGCATCTTATACAGTTAAATGTCAAGAATAGTGGGGTAAACTTTAATAAATCTATTTTAACAAAAATCAATATTTTGCATGACTTTCTGTGTTCATAGCAGCTTCTATTCGTATTTTGATATTATTGATTAAATTGGTCGTAGGCTCTACATTTTGGCACTCGTCACGAAATTTGTCGCTAATTATGTTTTAATGAATATTGGTGAATTTTTACTCTTTTTCCCTATTTGAGACAACAAATTCGCAATATGATTAAGGTTTAGGAATTAGGGGGGTTCTTTAATCACTGTAAGCTTTTATTCTCAAACCAACGTATTAAAACGTTTGACGTATTGGGTTGGGCATTGATTTGTTGGAAAATTACATCACATGGATTGTTATTATTAACTGTATTATCCATGCAGTTTGGTAAAACTGGCACAGCATTTTAGTATGAATTGTAAAGTTAATTCTAACCTTACATGTGTAAAACAGTCTCTGCCCGAAGAAGCCATGTAGCCCAAATCATTATTCTTCCTCCTTAAAATGTTGTAGCTGGAATAATACAATCATTATGCAATGCTTTACATTAATTACGGCGAACATAAACCGCTCCAGATATGTCAAAAATCTGTTCAAAAAAATGAGAGTTTGCTAGAAATTCTTAATATATGTTATGGATGTGCATTCATATAAACATTTCAATTGTTTCTTTCAACGTTTTCGAAATAGAAGGTGTTTTTTTCCTCAAAGTTACGTTTGTCAGACCGAGAATTTTAGCCCGATCCTTGTCAGACATTTTGCAAATTAAAATCGATTTTGTTTCTTGGCCCAATACAAGTAAGGCGTCTTTATTTGATTTTTCAGTCTTGTAATCCAACTTTATCATAAATTCCAACCATTCGCTTCCTTGAACATTCCAACCTACTGGCAATTTATACCTGATAATATTTTTCACCAGATAACTCAACACTCCGTGCTCTTTTAATCTCCAAAGTTGATTTCTTTGGAGGTATTTTGAATTAAGTTTAGTATTAAAGCATTGGCATTAATCAAATATTTCCTGAAAAATAAGAAATGGTTTTTAGTATCACAATGAATCATGTTTTTAATATTGGAATGGATTTATAATAAAACTCGGTTCAAGCTCTTGAAATGGTTTTAAAGCAACTACATTCTACAATCTACTGTTAAATATTTTACATTTGCTCTGAACTGTTCATTCTACAATCTTAAACTTTTAAATGCGTACGATTGAACAATTATTTAAGTTTTTTTTATAGGTTAAGCATAATTGTGACCATTGTTGTATATATAATTCGTTATCATAATAAGATGAATATCAATAGAAGGAGTACTAACAAGAATAGCGATACCATTGATTTTGGTATAATATAAAAAAACTACTTCTGCTTATTAGTAATGTCATATATTACTCCTACAAGTGTTGGGGCGATTAATCTGAATCGAAATCGGGAATCTGAAAAAAATGCGGGCTTTTTGGGGTATAGAAATCGGTATCGGAATGGGAAGAATTTGAGCGTATTTTCCGATGCCAAAACCGATTCAATTAATTATCTTTTTTGTTAGATATTGTGTTAAGAAACATCTTCCACTGCTTGTAGTAACAATAAAATAAGAAATATTCATTGATTTAAACCTCCAAGAAAACGTAAAATGTCTAGATAACCCCTTCACAAATGTATTTTTACATTTGAGAAAATATAGGCACATTAAAGATATGTGTTGACAATAATCGGGACAAAATAACGCTTTTATAGAAAAATATCAAGAGGTTTTAAAGAAACGAAATCGAAATCGGTAATTGTATCGGAATCTGGAATTTAATACGGAATCAGTAATTGTATCGGAATCTGGAAAAATATTGGAATCGTCCCATCACTCCCTCTCAGCTTTTAACAAGCTGCTTAAAAATGCAGATTTGCAAACCACCAAAAACGCATCAGAGATACCTCATGGAGTAATATATGTTTTCTTACTGTCAGACAGCAATCTAAGGAATAGGACAACGCGGCATTTCAGTATATGTTTCAACACAGAAGTAATGTCTCCCTTGCGCATAAATAAATATGTATTCTACCGATTTATCCGTTACTAGTCTAGTATAGATGAACAAAATTTTAAAGACACTTGTTTAAATATAAGAGTAAAATAGCTATAGCCACGCCAAGTGTAAGCTGAAAAAGGGAGGAAGAATCGTATTGAAATAAAACAAACAAAATCAATCGCTCCCTGGAAAATTATAATAATGTTCAATAAAGTATTGCCTCTTTCAAACATTAGTTACATAACTGCATAGATTTATTTTCGTATTCAGCTTTGTTTACACAATTACGGAAACAATATATATATATATATATATATATAGTAAGTTATCAAATATATATGGCGATTAAGCTACACTTAATATTCCGCGTTTTTATGGTGTATTTTATCAGATGAATGTGTTATTAAATTACACTAAGTAACCATTCATGCGTGTAATATTCTATGAGGCAATGTGTGCTTTAGTGAAGATATATCCTTTTTAACGGTTTTTGTTTGGAAAATAAATGTATTTTTGTTGTTACAACATAAAGAAAAATATTAGTATCATTTAAAATTATGTAATATCTAATTAAATCATGTAATATCTAATTCAGAAATAATAATAATAATAATAATATATGTATATATATATATATATATATATATATATATATATATATATATATATATATATAACCCATACATTTACTCACATAAATTAATATACGAAAATATAAATTTATGCGTAAACTTTAAGTTTTTACTTCAAAAGTGCTCAATACGTAGGTAGAGCTAGTTAGTAATTTATAAAATATATATGGCGATTAGGCTACACTGAATATTCCGCGTATAATCTACTTCAGGATTCTTCAGGCTTATGAGTTAACCAATCAGCGATCTAGTATCCACCGCACTCTTCCTACTCAACCAATAAGCAGGCACTTATAGGACAAAGTACTCTTTGACCGCCGTTGATCCGTTCCTTTCTGTTTACTATTAAGCGTACATATCCAGTGTCTTGACGTGTTTTAATTCTAATTAAAATATTAAATTTTTAACCTAGATTTAGAAAAAAAATATAAAATTTTTAACCTAGATTTAAAACAGGTCAATACACTAGATATCTGCGGTAAACACAAAGGAACGGGTCAATCCGAGGTCAAATAGGAATTTGTCCTGTAAGTGCTTGTTCATTGGCTGATTAGGAAAGGTACGGTGGATACCAGAAAGCTGATTGGCTAGCAAAAAAACTCAATAGAAGTGTTGTATATAAAAATGCGAGACAGCCACAAACTTCTCACATAAGCCTGAAGAGTCCTAGAGTGGATGAAACGCAGAATATTTAGTGTAACTTAATCGCCATATATATCTTATAACTTACTAAAAGCTCTTCCTACTTACTGAGCACTGTTGAAGTAGATAATATATATATATATATATATATATTACTGAATTAAAATAACTATTACATAGTTTAAATTGATACTAATATTTTTCTACATATTGTAACACTAAGAATACAGTAATCTTTTTTCGTACGAAATGATCAAGAACTTTCAGCTATAAACAAACACTTCAGTTGAAAATTGCGCATATTTCATGCAAAGGCAGACACAAAAATTAAATATTTAACACGTTTATTTTCCAAACAAAAACCGTTAAAAATGATATATCTTCACTAAAGCATTCATTGCCTCATAGAATATTACACGCATGAATGGTTACTTAGTGTAACTTAATAACACATTCATCTGATAAAATCTACCATAAAATTACTAACGACAGAAAATATACTGCTTACAGTGCTTGGGGACAGTAAGTGATGAATTCGCAAAGCTAATCAGCTCTACCGTGCTAAAATGTAATTTTGCTTTGAATGTACGTATTGTGTTATCTACGAGAACGTTAATGCTATTTTCTCGAATATATCTTCTACCCTCCCCCATAATAATAATAATAATAATATCCCAATTATAGTGTTAAAAAAGCTTCAACTTGAACTTGCTCCCACACTCACAAAACTCTTTAAGCGTTGCCTTAAGGAGAAATGCTTTCCGATACCCTGAAAAACCTCATCAGTTTGCCCTGTATTTAAGCATTCAGATGATAAGTCATCTCCCTCTCAGTACAGTCCTATAAGTCTCCTGTGTGTTATGAGTAAGTTGCTGGAATCTATACTAAATAGAGAAATAGTCAACCACCTCAGCAGAAATAACCTCTTTAGTGACACGCAATATGGTTTCCGTTCTGCAAGATCTACCGCAGATATGCTAACGGTTATATCTGATAGGATTAGCGAATCTCTTGACAAAGACTACCTTTCTAGGACAATTGCTCTTGACATATCAAAAGTCTTCGATAAGGTATGGCATAAAGGCCTACTTCACAAGATTTCTAGCTACGGTATAACTGGAATAGTTTTCTTAATCATTAAGTCATTTCTCTCTGATAGGCTCATAAGAGTAGTCGTCGATGGACAAAAATCAGAGGCCTGCAGTATTAATGCTGGAATCCCTCAGGGGTCAATCCTGGGCTCAACCCTCTTCCTGATCTACATCAATACTCTCCCTAAACACATACTTAAATCATTCGTTGACATCTATGCTGAGGACACGACCATCTATGGCAACACATCAAAGGCTGTAAATGACAAAGTTCTCTCTGATTCCCTCTCCTCTGATCTCGAGCGTGTAGTTCAGTGGGGCAGGGCGTGGCTGGTTACCTTTAATGCATCCAAAACCAAGCGCCTATCTTTACACAATCAACACTCTGATCCCTAGCTGGCATCAATTGAAATGGATGTCTCTCGCCTAGGTGAATCTCAATGTTTTGACAAGCTTCTGGGATTGACCTTTACTTCTGATATTAATTGGAACACGTACATCAAGTCTGTTGCCAGGGTCGCTGGAAAGATGGTGGGTTCCTTCTACCGGTCCAGAAAATATCTCACTACTGATGCAATTCTCTATCTATATAAAAGCCAAGTACGTCCAGGATCGAATACTGATGCCATATCTGGGCAGGAGCTGCTAAAAATAGCCTATCCTTCCTTGACAGAGTACAAAATAGACTTCGTGGCTTAATGGGGGATGCCCTTTTCTCTTCCCTGCAACCTCTCTCCCACAAAAGAGACGTTGCGAGCCTGCCTTTGTGTTACCGTTATTTTCATGGCAAGTGCTCGTCTGAGCTTCAATCTGTGGTCCCCCCTCGTCAATCTTTTACGAAAAACACCCGTCTAGCTGAATCCACTGTCAAAAATTTTCCCCACTCTCTATCTGTGCCTAAATCAAAACGTAGATTTCATGAACACAGCTTCTTTCTTAGAACAGCACGTCAGTGGAACTCTGTTTCGTCTGCCTTTTTCCCACCTGACTACAACTTGGATATCTTCAAGTCCAACGTAAACAAGTTCCTGATGGGCCGCCCCCCTTAAGTAGACGCTTTATGAAATCTCAACACTAACGTACAACGTACTTTACATGCAATAACCCTTATCCCTAAGTGGCTTCTGGGCCTTGATAAGTGGTGACCTCATTGTATATATATATATATATATATATATATATATATATATATATATATATATATATTAGCTTTGATTACCCAGTATATTTCTTTAAGTTTGTTTATTCAAGGACAGAAAAAATAGAACAATTTCTAAAAATAGAGATACCTATCAGTAACACCTTCACAATATAGCCTAGATGTAAAATAAATATTCTGTCCTATTTGTACGTTACGAAGATACTTTGATAGATATTATTTAAGTAGAAACGTAAATCTATCTATCTATAAGAGTGGAAATGTATGTGTGCGTGTCTCTCTCTCTGTGTACTCTTCCCTACCAAATAACTGTCAATTCTCAGTCTACACACTGAGATTTTACATAAGAGATATTGAGATTTGGGAAAATATTTATATAAGAAATATGCCTGGTAAGGGGCCAAAGTTCAACGATTTGACCTTGGAGAACGCTACCAAACTCATCCGCCAATTTTGGATCTAAACACTTGAAATTATAGATATAGTTTACTTGGACAGTGATCTAACTTGATAATGTGCTTGGAGCCCAAAACAAAAAAAAAATGTTGATGGGTCATAATTGGGGTTAAATAAAAAAAAAAGGGTCTATGCGATCTCAGTCAATTTTAATCTAAACATTTGAAATTTTACATAAAGTGTATTCCGACATAAGACATCCTTGTAATTGTTTTTTTTTTCTAAAAAAAATTGGCTTGCAGGGGGTCAAAGCTCAAAAGATTTTAGCTTTGCGGTTTCTAGCTAGCTATTAAGCCAATTTTGGGTTTAAACATTGGAGATTTTACATAAAGGGTGTTCAGAGATGCAGCAAGCTTTTTAATCAGTTGTTCGGCGGACAATTTGGCTGGCAAGAGGTCAAAGTTTACAGAGTTAAGATTTGCAGACTCTAGATGTAGGTTACTTAGACATGGCTCAAACACGTTAATTTAATTTGAGTCCAGAACAATAGATGTTTAGGGGTCACAATTGGGGTCAAAGTTAAACAAAAATTATTGACGTCTGCGGTCGTTACGAACTTTTTTTCTATGGTAGTTAAGGAAGCCTAGTATGTAGTACGCATTACCTAACATATTCACACTTTTTTATTATGCACATAAAGTTATGACCAGTACCTAGGGCCCGAGCAAAGCCGGGAGGAACTGCGAGCATAAACATATTTCAGAGTTTATTTATATTTAATCAATTGAACTCAGATTTAGAAAATCCTTGAATTTACATTATTTGAGACTCCTTGAGCTTAAGCATTGCATTTTAGACATTAAACAAAGCATAATGCATTCTGTTGAAAATCTATACTAATGGGCAATATTTGAGTTTATATTTGTATGTGAGGATAAATCATGAATAACTGTTTTGTCTCAGGGAATTGATCGTAGTATATATATATATATATATATATATATATATATATATATATATATATATATATATATATATGCATATATATATATATATATGAATAATAATGATGTCTAGTTTTGGAATTAATAAATGCGATTCCTTTTTATTATTATATCCCATCTGGATTTGCATTAAAATAACTTGATTTTTTTAAATACATCATGCTCGTTTGTAATATGATATATATGGTGCAAACAATATACTAAAATGCAATTATATAAATGCATGCGAACGTGTTTATATGTTAGTAGAGTATTAATATATTAAGGGGTTAGAATTATTCTAATCAATAATACAAAGTACAATTAGAAATATTGTATGCAGAATATAAACCTAAATATTCGAGTACAATGTTTAATTGAATTCCCATTTTTGTTGTGTTAATAATTAGTTAACGTTCAATGTTATTCATTTGAAATTTTATTTCTCTATTTTCATATATATATATATATATATATATATATGTAATATGATATTATTGTTGAAAAAACATTTATTAGAAAAACTAGTTAAATAAGAAAGAAAACTTACTAAAACATTTATTAAAATAATTTATTTTAATAGTATTAATTAAAAACACACACACATTACACTCTAGAAAGAATATGATCAAGTACTATGTTTTTTCATTAATTATTTGCGGACTCTTACTTGTTGTTTACCGACGTTTTGGCTAATTATTTCTCTGACCTTCCTTAAGCGGTTAACTGCGCGGGAATAGGAATGTCGAGTCCCCAACAACAATTACTGCCTTTCATAGTAGATATCGTCTAACCACGGTTTTGATAAATGATCCTCTAGCTGATGTTGAGTGGGATTGAAGCCATTATTTCAGAAAAAGCTTAGCTGGAACCGTAGATAGTCCGGAGTTATACCCACTGTGCCATTGGCCTCGAAGTGCAAGCAAGGTTTGATTTCTGGTCCGTTGTCGGTCCGTACCGAATAGTATAATATTTAATTAGTTTGGAATTTTTTTTTTTGAGATGAGTAATTTGTACTCTTTAATATTTTTTATTTGCCCGTAAAATTTAAAAAAAAATACTAATCTTAAAGAATAATTCCAACTTTAATAATGACGAGTTCTATAAGTTAATTTGCGTTCAATGTAATCAATTTTCTCCAAAGTAAGGCAATATCGACACAGTTTCGTATTTTCTTTATTCTAGTAATGGTGAAAAGAAGGATAAATATATCTTAAAATTATTAATATGTCAATGTTAAAAAAAGTCTACGAAAGAATTCAGACGTGTTTCTCCTGTGTATTTCCTATTTCAAATGTAATTTTCAATCATTGAAGTTTGCATGCTTGCTAAACCAGCTATTTTACAGACTTAGTTAATGTTGTTTATGTGCTCGCATTTTAATCTAATTCATATCATTTATTTTTACATCCTTTCTAAAAATAAGTTTTATATAAATTCTCATATAACGTTTATGTTAATATTTTTAACTGTATTCATTTTTGTTTTGAATTTTCTCAACGGAAATTATATTAAAATACATAAATTCTATAATATTACATTATACTTTTTTATCAAACAATTCTGTGACGTCCATATTATATACTACTGCCATCGAAACTTTGTATTACTTTTCGAGTGATATTTTCCATTCTATCGTATATATTTGTACACAGCTGTAGCTAAATCAGAATTTAAGGTAAGTGCGTGTAATTTATACCTACTAAAGGCGCACTCTTAAGACAGTGCCATAATTGAGCTTGTTGGCATTTACCGGTAAACTCACTCAAGGCGACAAGCAGAAAATTAATCATTCCTCAAATATTATATACAGCAAAATAACTGTGGTGCGATAATTGAAATTAAGCAACATGGACATGGGCAGTATCTGATTATTGGCGATTCTTGAATACCAATAATTGTAGGTAGGAAGAAATGTCGACACTTGCCTGTGAGAAATCCTAACACCTAAGTCCATTTTCCTCTCTAATGGGGATTTACATGCGATTGTGACGTCTTGCCAAGCCGATCTTCCTCAAATACTTTTTTTCAGCGGAAGCTAGTTCAACTCACTTCGGATGGGTACCGGTTCATTTGTTCATTGTTTGTTCTAAGAGGGAGGTAAAGCCTGGAAAGATGACTTTCTGAAAACGAGCATAATAATACTTTACCGTAAAACATCAATCCGAACACCCATGATATCTGCTTTTGTCGCAGGAAGATTGAATATGAAATGGGTGTTATGGGGGAGTAAATCAAGTTTCCTACAGAATAGTCTGGAAAGTTATCAACATAACCCTAATCAAACCCGCCAGCATTCTACGCTATACCAGCCTAAGGCATTTAGCAAAAAAAAATATCACAGAAGGAGGCTGTTATGCATGTGCGGATGGCCACCCAAAATTCGAGAATAACAATACTTAATTTTCAAACAT
>NC_136509.1:77252933-77265433 GCF_053919585.1 Euprymna scolopes
CCATTTTAAGACGTCCCTGATCTTATACTGGTAGTGGATTGCATTCGTAAGGGGATACATATCGGCGTAGTAGAATAAGCCAACTATTTTCTCGGCGATCTCGGAAACATACGTGTATTCTTCCATTTCAGATCAGGAGTGAAGGTCAGTCTCAGAAGCTTTTAAAGAAATGATGCTTCTCCGAGACGAAAGTCATTAATTTTAATTGTGCGTGACGGGGTGAGAATGATTATGATGAAAAGAGATATGCTTTATTTTCGATGTATTAAAATTAATCAGCCACCTTTTTCCCACTGCACCACGTTTTCAAATCAACAGGAAATAATTTGAACCATCCTGATTATAGCTGGCATTTGAAGTGCTGCCATAGAGTATGCTATCCTATGCACAAATATCTAGGAATTATCTAAGAATGTGATTTAGCTGTTCATTGTTAAATATCAGGAAGAAATGTGGACCCATCATGGTACATTGAGGGACGTTAGCGTTAATACTATTAGTTTCGGATTTCTGCAAATTAACGATACTCTTGATATTTGATGTAATTAAAATTAGTTTTTTATTTGTGTTAAATGAGAATTAGTGTGAGTCGATGGTGTAAGCAAAAAGAAAACTATATATATCAGGATAAAGTGAAATGCTATAAAATGCTTTTTAACATAGTCATAATTTTTTTTCATCTCAAGGAGATATATTTTCACTTACAAGTTTATATATGAATTTTATTTCTTATATAATTGTAATTCTTATAAGAAATAACTATGATAACCAGGCATTACATGATAGGATAGAATTGAGTTGGAGTCATAATCGACGACTTACTTAATTGAACTAGACTAAAGTTGAAAGTGGTTATTAGAAAAATACTATTTTACCAAGTATGACTGTGTTTATTTATTTCATATAATTTAATAATGTTATTGCACAAAACAAAACTGTTTATGAAACAGCAGAAAAACAGTTATCTATTCAGGTCATAAGTGAAGATCGATTTAATTTGGACATTCTTGCTGAACAGCACCGATAATGTTTGTAAAATCACCTATATAGAAAAAGTCAACATTGCGGAGTTGAATATAATATCAACATGTCAGATTAAATGCAATGACGTTTAAATTCTGCAATAGTATTAAATAATCTTTACGTAGTCAACTCTATTATCCAAACCAAAGCGTATTAAGTTTATAAACACCCCCCATATATATATATATATATATATATATATATATATATATATATATATATATATATTCCAAAGTAACACAACGTTGCAGTTCACAAGAGTTATGATAGCCAACAAACTAACAAAGATCAAACAACCGGCAGAGTATTCGCTCCGCATGCAAGATACTCGTGTTTCGAATCCAGAGTTCGCTATGTTCAACTTATGAGCTTAAATGAGGTCGAAATTCGGATATTGGACTTCCAGTTTCTTGACTGCCATGGTTCCAGCGTTCTGCGGCGTTGTTAGAGTGTGAAAAATTATTAACTGCTTCTGATGATTTTTTGTATTTAATTGCTCGCTAATTTAATATGCTAAATAACCCCATCATAACAATTGTAAAAATCTTACTTGTGTGACATCAATTTCAGTCTAATTTCTATGATACGGAGCAGATTTATTCCATAGACGGATATCGCTGCGGTTGGCTTGATCTGTGTTAATTAATATACTGTATTTTGTCGCGATTGCTCAAGTACACGAGACTCTGGTTTTGCATTCTCCAGACCACTATTACAAACACTAATTAAAATTAAGCTGGCGCCGTGAATACTACTAAATCTATGTTTCTAACCTCGCCTAGTAGATGTATTTTTAAACAAGGACTAAAAACAAAAAATAAAACTCTAGAGGCTTCAGAAGCGCTACTTAAATCACTAAATATAAGAAAGCTGCCTTAAATAACTACTAAAAATAAGTGTTTGCACCCTAAAACAGGAATTATTGTTATTGTTATCAGTTTAAAAACAAAACTCCTGAGAATTCACAGCGCTAGTGCAAGCTCTAATTAAAATTAAGGCAACTCGCATAATACTATTCAAATTTACTTTCTTATCCCACTTAGAATTTTACATTTTTTATGCGAATACTAAATAACGTAAAACTCAATAGCCCGTAGGCACACTGCTATACGCAAAAAAATAGAGGTAACCATGCCGCCCGAGCAATACTTATATCAAGTTTTTACCCCTTTTAGAATTGGAATTATTCGTTCATGATCACTAGAAAAACACAATACACATAAGATATCCAGAGTACGTAAATAAATAATAGGCAAGCTTCCAGGGTAAGTTAAAAGCTCCCACTCCTAGAATTGAAAATATCTTTATGAGAAGTTCAAAATAAAAAGAATCAGCTCATATCACCTTTTGCGAGATATTCTTCGTCATTTATATATAGCATCTTCAAACTAAAATTGGAGACGGTGACGTCGTGAAACGCAATGCATACAAACATAAAAGCTGCATAGAATTTACAATGATCCCTTTATTAGTTTTGACGCGAATTTTGCCCATACAAATATATAAACATATGTTAAGTTATTAACTTAAAGTAAAATACCGGTTAGTACTGATGATCTTTGATTATGATGACTATTGTTTTTTTTTTAGAAAGAAACATGTAGATGCGAAAGTTATGGGTTAGAAAAATAAAATATTTACATTTAATAGTTCTTAGGAATATCAACGAAGGAATGTAAAACAAACAAGAAATATGGATCGTTGTAATTACGTGGAGTTAATGACGTAATGAGCTTGTTAATACACGTAATTATTTAGTTACGTCAATCTGCAACGCGATGAGAGGAGAGTCGAAAGAAAGGGTTAAAGAAACGGGGCATCATCAAGCACGGGTATCTAAAATTAGGATGTAGAACTGAACACTATCGTGCATATTTTAAAGTGGAGAAACAACGGAAAATAAAGAATGCAAATACGATCAAGAATTCTGTGGCAAGAATCCACATATTGCAGTTTTCTTCAAAGGCTCCGTCAATGTTAAATCAACAAGATCGAAGGTATGTGACATATATATATATATATATATATATATATATATATATATATATATATATATATATATATATGTGGACTGATATAAATATACATAGAGAAGATCAAACGAAACTCATGAACGTGAATAGACGACACGTAAACAGTAACTAGAGATTCGTTTATACACATATCTTAATTTGCAATTATGATAATTGTAATGATAATCTAAATAAAGAATTGTTTTTTTTTTTTTAGAATAAAAACATAATTACAACAGCCACAATGTAAGGCAACGAAAAATAGTTGTTTATGGCTACGTGGTTTAACACCTGAGACTGGTAATGTTGACCTGACCTGAGACTGGTAATGTTGGTAATGTTGATCTGGTAATGACATCATGTTGTAATGGAGAATAAAAACATAATTACAACAGCCACAAAATAAGGCAACGAAAAATAGTTGTTTATGGCTACGTGGTTTAACGCCTGGGACTGGTAATGTTGACCTGACCTGAGACTGGTAATGTTGGCAATGTTGATCTGGTAATGGCATCATGTTGTAATGTTCACTGGCTTACTCTCTCGGTAGCCCTGGTTATATACACGCCCTTTCAGTACATATACAGACTGATACTTGCCGAAGTCCCCTTAGTCTTAAATGTTGTGATTAGCAAACTTTGACTTACACAAATGAATTAACAACACCGTCGGAATTTTTCGTTAAGAGCTATTAAGTGATTAACAGTAAACCACCATTTTATCAGCGAAATGGTAAAAACATATGAGAACGACATATTTGTACGAAGCAAAACTATAATACAGCCTGAATGAGCAGGACCACACAAATCTACAGCAGCCCACCACACGGTGTACAAACTGTCGATGACATATCGTCTATTGGTGCAAATAATTCATACAATCAGTTACTGCAACTGTACAGTGTATATAGTTTGTTTCATACTAGATAATGTAACCGGCATTACTCGGTATTAAACGTAACGCAACGTTCAATAAAACATTCAAGAAAACATGATGGAAAAAAACAGAAACAAACATGCGCATACGAGTATTATGTTTTTCTAAGCAGCTTACGTTCAAGTAAAAAAAAATACTTGAGCTGAGATTGAAACCAAAACCTAAGCACAGTGAGTCAAGTACGATAACCAGCAGACCATCTGCCAGAACGGTAGATTTGTTTTCACACCCACTTATCCTTAGCATAAGAGAGCTGTCATGTTTCTCAACTGCGCCTGCGCAGTCATGAAACGGATGACAAACATAAAAATCTGGCGACCCCTACCCACTAATTTATCTCATTTTGGAGAACATTTTTTCTGGATGAGAATCGGTTAAACATATTTTTGATGCGTCTGAATATCCTATATTCTAAATTCCAAGTCTGTACATCAACAATTTGGTCAGTATATAAGCTGAGAAGTGTCCTCTCTCTCTCTCTCACACACACACACACACACACACACACACACACACTCTCTCTTTCTCTCTCTTTCTCGCGCTCTCCCTCTCTCTCACTTTTATGGAAATATAGGTTTAGCACACTTATCTTTCTACAATCATTGTATTTACATAATTGTTGAGCTATGTCTTTTTAAGAATACTCAGCTGGTTACTTGGCGTTGCCCGGGTGCTTAGAGGTGTGTATAGAGCAAAAAAAAAAGTAAGGAAAACTGGTTGTAGGCAGGCAGGCTTGAATCCCTACTAGGAAGGAGGAAAAGAATGTGAGAAAACAACGTGCCGTCTTTTTCGTTGCCTCCATGACAACGCAGGAAGTGGCGAAGGTTTAAATTAAGGCTGGTCAATCGAAAACAGAGGATGACTTTCGAAAATATTGACGAAAAAAGCGACACCTCCTTGTAAATACATACTCAGTTGTAAAGGAAGGGATGAATGTTTTTAGATAATTTTCCGATATTTGTTTTCCGAAGCCTCGAGCTTTAAAACGCGACCGATCTCGTGAAAATCCGTCGCCTCCCTATAAAGTTTTAGGCAGACATACAAACAAATATACATACATATATACATACACGACTTACATTAAAACAGACAGGTTATATTTGTATTATGGATTAATTCTAAAATTATTTTCTTCTTCTCTCTATGTTATATAATCTGATTAATCATGGAACAGTAGTACGAGCAAAACTACTGATTTGTCAATAGTGGCCACTAATTGTACGCTTATTTTTTACTCATATAATACGTTTTTATATTTTTAATATTTATTAGCAAATCATCCTGTTCGGTTAGTGTGGCTTCAAGTTCCTGATTAATTGATTACCGGGTAAGAAAGTATTGTATTGTTATTTATTGTTCAACGTTTAGAAAAAATAACACAATAAACAACGACATTAAAAAAATGTCCGGACATAATGATATATACATTAATAAATCCAGAAAATATGGACTTGTTTTTACGAGAAGTGTTCTTGGCATTGAATAATCGATTTTCGGGCTTAACCGACGTTGCTTTTAACTCTGACCCAGTGTCCATATTCTTCCCTCAACCCGTGCACATTATCATCACTGGCTCCGGGGACATTCAAGCCGCGCACGTAAGCAAAATGCTGCTAGGAAAGAAAACAAATGACATTTATAGACAGGAATAGAATGACGTTCGCTGTACTTCTGACGTTTACTCCGTCAGCATAAATGCGGAATGAAAGATGAACGCTTGAATGTATGGAAATTTGATGGAACAATTTTTTTGTTGAAAACTTACTCAACAGAATATGACCAAAAGCATTAAAGAACTTTTCCCAGAAGCGTAACTCTAAACCATATTATCGTAGTATGTACTAGCGGGATGAGGAGCGTTGCTCGGTCGTACAGAACGCTTTAACATAGTATTTACATTCATGCAGATAGCGCATGTATTATTATAGACTCAATAATCTCTTGCATATTATATATTACGACGATAAATATTCCCGATGGACTAATTCCCCAAAAAAATCTTTAAAAAATAATAATGATAATGTCAGTTATCAAATTCCGTCCGTATCTGTTTACAATATCAAGCTAGCTGATAATTTGGGCTTGGTGATCTTAAGAATAGTCGTTATCTTCTTATAGATGAAAAGTAGATTTTTTACATGAGAGAATTTTATGCTATAGTGACCAACATTCTATAGGTGTAATGTAAAAATATGCCCTTGTGTGTGTGTTTTATATATGAGTGAGGAACAACTATTTTAAAATCGGATTTTTTTGTTGATAATTTGTATTTATCAGATGGATTTCTGTACAAAACATATCAAAGAACACTGCCAGAAAGATGAACTACATTTGCGTGACATTTGCAAAAAATAGGCTCAGCCGTATCGGAACTTACACCCGCACAAACACATGGAGTTATTTGTATATAATAGTAGAGAATTCGTCATTTCTCTGATTTATGTTAAGTGACCGCCGGAACATTGTACGCATTTCTTTTTGTCTCGTTTTCATGTTGGAGAAAATATATCAGCTATGTCTATTTCCCTTTCAATAAGAGAATATATTTCGAGCAAAAGGTAAAAGTTTACGTTAGTATTGCAAAGAAATTATCAGATATTAACTGCACATAACTAGTTTCGCTCAGGGGCCTTTTTATATTCATTTTTTGTCGCATCTCGTTTTATGTTTTTAACGCATACATACGATAGATAAATTTAATTTTCTACATTGAGTACTTATTTCATACAGGATTAATGAACTAAAACCTTCTCAATCATTAATTTAAGCATCTCCCGCTTACGTTTTAAACAGGTATAATGCTGCAGAAATACAATCAACTACATGCAATGCCGCAGTAATTCTACACACCAGAGACAATGATGTATAAAACTAAACAACAAATGTAATACTGCAGAAATACTACACACCAAATGTAATGCTGCAGAAATACTACACACCAGATGTAATGCTGCAGAAATACTACACACCAGATATAATGCTGCAGAAATACTACACCCCAGATATAATGCTGCAGAAATACTACACATCAGATATAATGCTGCAGAAGTACAATCACTAGTAATGCTCCAGTAATACTACACACCAGGTGTAATGCTGTAGAAATACTACACACCGGATGTAATGCTGCAGAAATACTACACCCCAGATATAATGCTGCAGAAGTACAAACACCAGATGTAATGCTGTAGAAATACTACACACCATATGTCAAGCTGCAGAAATATTACAAGCAGATGTAATGCGGTAGAAATACTACACACGAACGTAATTCTGCAGTAATACTACACCCCGTATGTAATGCTGCAGAAATACTACATACCAGATGTAATGTTGTAGAAATACTATACATCAGGTGTAATGCTGCAGAAATACTACACCCCATATGTCATGCTGTAGAAATACTACACACGAATGTAATTCTGCAGTAATACTACACCCCATATGTCATGCTGCAGAAATACTACATACCAGATATAATGTTATAGAAATACTATACATAAGATGCAATGCTGCAGAAATGCTACACCGCAGATGTAATGCTGTAGAAATACTACATGCGAATGTAATTCTGCAGTAATACTACACCCCATATGTCATGCTGCAGAAATACTACACCCCAGATGTAATGCTGTAGAAATATTACACATGAATGTAATTCTGCAGTAATACTACACCCAATATGTCATGTGTGACGTCAGAGCAAAGCGAACATTCAATCTCTCTACTTACTCTCTCTATATATATCTAGCTATCTCTCTCTTTCTAAAACCTAATCAGCCAGATAACCCCCCGTCTCTGTAAATGATGTGGCGTGGCAGTCACTTGGCTGAGGGAAGTGGGACAGAGGTTGAGTGTGAATATCGCCGTAACGAGCGGACTTACGTCGTCATGGCAACCAGACAGCGAACATTTGTGGCGGGAAAGCGGACCACGAGGGGATTTGAAAATAAGAAATAAAGAGTTGGCGAAAAGAAGCGATACAACCTGGTGTACACACATTATCTCCGAGAATCAAACCTCATCGAAGATTGAGATTTGAATCAATTGAATTGCGGATTATTAGTCAAATACAGTCGTATTGTCGATTGAACTCAACATTTAATCTGATTGAGATTTGAATTCATTAAATTGCAGATTATCATTCAAATACAATCGTATTGTCGATTGAACTCACATATATTCTTATTTGGAACTAAGATTCGAGGAAGAGATAGACTTTCGCCATCTCAACTTTTTTTCTTGGATATTGTGTTTGCGCACTTATGATCCGTGTTTACCCTAACGGACAAAACAGCTAAGTTTGGCCTATCTCATGCCAATATCTTTTCTTATCCACAAACTTTTATACATATTTTACTGTAATTGCATGTCGCATACATCTGGCAAACATCCCCAAAAATACGTCTATCTCACTCATTCTTTTTATCGTTGCTTTTTCTTCTTCTTTTTTGTATATAAAAGTCTTCCTTGAATTTTAAACTTGGAGTGTTTGTTTCGACATACATTGCTCTGTTGTTCCATTTCCCTTAATGATATGTTTCGCTTGTTGAGCCGACATCCGACAATTAACCGAATATAATTATGAGATAGTGGATATAAAATAAAATAATTTTTGTGTCTCGATCTGATTGCCCATCAATTCGGTCATCCATTAACCGGGTCGTGACACATGCTGCAGAAGTACTGCACACCAGCCCGTTCTCAAAATTCATAAACGAACTAAATTATTCATTGATTAAAAAATAATCAATATCAATCTTATTCATATAGGTAAATGGAATAGAATATGATTTCAATGTATCCGATTAAATTAACAATAACAAGTGTCATGTATGTAAGCCTTACTAGTTTTGAAATAAAATTACATGTAATTATTTTCATAAATAAAAGGATAAACTGATTAAATGTGTGCATGCATGTTTGTATGTCTGCCTAAAATTTTCCACAGCGGTGAAGTTGGACTCGTTTTGAAGCCTGACCCTTCGGACGACAAATATTTAAAAAATTGCTAAACACATCTATTTCTTCACCCTCAACTAGGCATTTTCTACAGGGAGGGGTAGCAATAAAGCGTTTCTACATGACAATTTAGCCAAACACGTACGAGCAAAAAAAATATTTCTTGAATTATTTTAAATATAAAAAACCGATTTTACGTCGCTCACGCGATCATAGACCAGTTGTTATCTTAAGGTTTCACGTTCGAGCCTCGATAACAGATATATTTTGTTTTGATTTTTACAATTTTAATATTAAAACAGAGGTTATTTATGCCATTTTACGTTCGTTTTTTTTTCCATCACGTTTGTTGTTTTCTTTTTGTTTAATTTTTCCCGATATTTTTAAAAAAGTTTGGACATTTAACAATGTTATTTATGCCATTTTATTTCCGGTCGATTATTCTTAATTTTGCATCACGTTCGCTGTTTTTATTTATGTTTATTTTTTCCGATTTAAAAAAGTTATAATATTTAAACGGGGTAATTACGTTTGCTTTTTATTTATTTTCCATTTCCCCCTTCAGCCCCCAGGCACATAGCCCCGCTAGTAGCTTCATAAATAACAACTAAAGCAACAATGGATTTACAATGGTTGCTTATAAACTATTTAAACCGAGAAATCAAATGACGTCATTTTTATCGATTTAAGAGTCCTGAAATGATTAAGTGAGCAAATCGTAAATTTCCTTATATTTATTAAAAAGAAATAAATATGCACATAAATCTGATTTTTGTTTTTTTTGGTTTTCTCCTATTGAACTTGTTTGATAATTTCAAAATTATTCATCTCTCACCATTTCTACTTTTATAGCTCTAAGTAATTACACCTATCTAGCTTATAATAAATGCACTACTCCGGGCACAGCATCTCTAAATATATGTTACTAAGGCTTTTCTCATTAAGACCCTTTCTATTTCATACTATTACATACTGTCTTTTCCCACCTCGCTTACTCTCTCTCCCGTATATATATATATATATATATATATATATATATATATATATATATATATATATATATATATATATATATATATATATATATATACTGAGTTTTATTCCAGGTGCTAAATTCCAGGTGCTAAATATCACCATTCATCGAATTGAATATCTTTGAGTATTAGTAATCGCAGACCTAAAAAAGACATCAGTTCTTCTCTTTTCTCAGTTAATGTAATATATTATCACTAAACGACGGCACTTTTATCAGCATATTGAATTACAGTAAATACTTGTATATATTGTATATATTTATTAGTCATTACCAGACGCACGTGTCTTGGCTGTATGATATTCGTATATTTTATACATACACACAGATCCTTACATATACATATATATATATATGTATATATATATGTATGTATATATATATATATATATATATATATATATATATATATATATATACATCCATAAACATATATACATACTTGAGAAATATATATTTTTTTTTATAGGAAAATATTAGCGTTTAAGCATATAACTGTTCATTGTAGATGTTTTACGATGTCTGTTATATTTTGTATGACGTTATATCAGTTTAATATCAATATAGCGATTTTAAGGAAAACAAGGCCAATAGACATTAGGTCAGCTTGAATCATAACTGTTTCTCATAAAAATACAAATATTCTTTAAACAAAGCTGATAGCTATTAGTCGCGTACTCTCGTGTAATTAATGCATGCATGAATTTAGGATTGACATAACATTCTTAAAGATAAACTAAAATGACCGAAAAAGGGGCTGAAATGACTTAAATAAATAAAAAAAGTAAATGACTTAGAATGACTTTAATGGCCTTAAGAATGACTTGAATGCTTAAAAAGTAACTGGCATCCTTCAAAAACAACTAGAATGATCTGGAGAATGACTTGAATGGCTTGGAGACTGAGTGGTTTTAAAGTGGTTGATCATTTTACATTAAATTAATACAGAAAAGTGATCACCCACTTTATATATCTAAGTTACGAACATAAGTACAGCATGTAGTAAGAGCAGTTACTACACTATGATCCTGGCCAAAAGGCTAAGAAAAGCTTAAAAAGCTAAGAACAACACCTATTAAGAAAAGATCTTTGATCTTTAGCAAAAAGGCCAATCACAAAAGTGTTACGGACAGACCGAAAGACCGACCGACGGAGTGACTTTTAGAGTCGCTACACGCGGCTAAAAATATGGGCTTCTATGAAAAGAAGGATGATCTATTATTTATAAAATTGTGCATTTTATAGCAGTTTTTCTTTTTGGACGAGGTATCATCGATATTCTTGCTTTTTATAGGCTGATATATATATAATCTCCTAATTCGATTCCTCTCGTATTATTATTTTCTGGAGATTAGTAGAGATTTAGGACCTTTAGATATATGATTATAACGGCCTTAGCTACTTTCAATGAACATCTAGACTAAATATCTATATGTGAAAACATGATTAGTAGTTTTAGGTTTTATAAACTTTTAGTTATTTCCTAATACTATTTTTGCTTTATATTTGATATCAACCCCTCCTTGTTCTACGTTTAGTTATTACTGGTGCTAATACTTGATACAAAGAAATATAAATGGTACTTGTGCAGAATTTGAACCAAACGTAACTAACCGGCCGATCGACTTTGCTCGGAACAGGATGTAATGCGTTCGGGTTTCACTGTCATCTGACGTAAGACGTCGGTCAATGCGGGGCAGAAGAACAGACGATATTTGAGGAAATATTAAAAAAATATTAAAGGAACCAGTTAGAGGCTTCTCGACAATTATTTTTCGAGATTATGTGGAGAGAGAAATTTGGTAATAAGCCTTTGTCTCCATCCTTTATCGGAAATCTACCCGGTTACGTAAGCGAAATCTCTTCCACATCCGCTGTCCCTTTTCACTCCCCCCTTCCTGCGGATGTAGAAAAATATACTTAATCCCAAAAGAATGTCCAGGCTGTCCTAATTTAATATAATTTTAAAAAGATTGGTTCCCTCATCTCACCATACAGGCAAAACATTTTCATGAAAAGAGAAACAGATTAATAATAATAATAATAATAAACTAAAAAGTTTACTTTTTTATTTACTTATGTTAGCCCTCGTGAACAAGGCATATCACCACTTAGACGTAAGGGGCAGCTGTACAACCTTGGAATCCAAGCCAATTTTTATAGTGAACATTAAAATCATGTGTGTGGGTGTCACTATCTAAGGAGGGTGATGCATCTATACTATCAGAGATATGATCGATTAGGTAACAGTTCTGTTTTGGAGCGGGGGTGGTAGAGAAAATATAATTAACTAACCAGTGATAAAAGGTTGGTCAAATCCAGATAAATGCCTGGTAAATCGTATCCAAGACGTTAAATGATGTATGCTATGAATATAGACTCCAAACCCGTGCATAAAACTGATCCGAGTCCTTACGGTAATAAGGGAGGTAATATGTCATGTTAAAGTAGTAAGCCGGGATTGAAGAGTGTAAGTTTGTTTTACTTAATGCTAAAATATCTGGAGAGTTTATTAAACGGTAACAATCTACATC
>NC_136509.1:77270433-77295433 GCF_053919585.1 Euprymna scolopes
TGATCAGGGAAACAGGTTGGGAATGTAATCATCTGTGATATTGAGTGAGATATAGAGAAGCTATGTGTTGTCTGCCCGCTGTGTCTGTGTAAGTAAAGAACCCCAACCAGTTTTTGTGGTGGACATTAAAGTCACCAAATACATGTACTTGTGCGCTAGTGTTGATGGAGAGTGCTGTGTCTATGCTGTCAGAGACTTTGTTTATTATGCTGCAGCCCTGGGTCGAGGGAGAGCGGTAGAGAAAATAAAAGTAGCTAATGTTGTGTTGCATGTAAAGTCTAAAACACATAAAGGCTTGATCGTCCGATTCTAAATTTGTTTCTCTAGTCAGGGGGTTGGTATTACGAACGTAAACTCCAAGTCCGTGCATATGTCTCCGACTCCACACGGCAGAGTGAGAGATATCCAGTCATGTTAAAGTAGGAGATGAGGAGTGTAAGTTAGTCTCACTTAGTGCTAAGATATCCGACGTATTTTTAGGAGAAATGCTTCTACATCAGCTAAATTAGTTCTAAGCCCACGGATGGTCGTGAATGCAAGCGCTTATGGAGAAGGCAAGTTGGATGTGTTTGATCCTAAGCTTGGGTTAAGCTGAGTTTTAGATTGTACTGTCATCATATTTTTAAAAGAGTTTCAGTTTAGGTAAGGGGGAGCTGAACAGGAGGTTATGCAGAGTATCACACATGCAACACAATAGACCATCAGCTGACCTTTCTTCAACTATGATTGTGGCCTCAGGAAAGCCCACCGGGGATAAGTGCAGCCCCCCCTTTCTATGCCCGACATGGCACTACAGACTTCCCGATATTATAACACTGTTGATGGAGCAGTCGCTCGAAGCGTTACTAAAGAGTTAGGGGTCCTGTACTACCAGTCGGAAACATCAACCAGGAATTGTCAATCCGGTACCCTCAACCCATCAGAAGACGGTCAACCCAATCTGACTGCACAGGCATATGTGGTACTCAAGCACTCCAAAGTGCCAAGTTTTGAGATGGGGGATGTGTTGGGAATGAGGACAACGGCGTTCATGGCCCTTGACAATAAACACAATCTACCGCTGTGCGTTTCTGTCGAATCACTATGATATCGTCTATGCACGTGACTAATCGGCAACGAAGGAGTATGGAATCCGGGCGATAGACAGGGCCTATCTACTCCTTAAGCAGTTTAGGTTTGCAATATTACGATATCCGGTCTTCTTACTTGGATGAGTTTATCCATTTGTATATCCATGTCCCATACGATTGTGTGATTCTCGTTTTTAGTTACTATTGCTGGCTTAAGTTTGTAAAATGTGTCTGCTTGTCCAGATGAAGTTGGTTTCACAATTCCCAGTGTATTGCTCTTCTCACTTGGTCGTGCATTTTTTGTATTTTTTTTGCTAGTTTGCTACTTTCACATACTATATGAGTTATTGATTCGTATCTTTGTCCACAGAGTCTGCATTTGCTGTTTTCTTGTATTTTATCGACCTTGCTTTATATGGTTTGTTCTTGCCGTGTTATATTATGCTGCCGTTATTAAGGATTCAGTTTCTCTGTTTACGTGTCATTTTATCAGCCATGTCCAAGTGTTTCTTTATTCTTATATTGTGTCATTTTTACGAATACTCCATGTAGTTATTTCTCTTCCTATTTGTTTGTTCTTTTTCTGGTCTCTCTGTGTTTTCTGTTTTGTTGATTTTTTTCTCTTGCTGCTATGTTAACATTTTAGTGTATTGCGTTATGTAATGCTCTAGTTCTTTTTTGGTGTTATTCACACAGTCTTCTATACATACCAGTTCTCACCCGCCACTTTCTCTTTTCACGCAAAAAAAAAAAAAATCAACATCGTTCTTCGGATGTAGTGCGTTGTGCATGGTCATCTGTTTCCTGGTCTTCGATCGAGCTGCCTCAGTTTTTCTTTGGTCCAACCTATAAACAGACCATATTATCTTACTAATGATACTACCTATGCTTTTATACCTTAAATTAGGTTTCTGCTATATAATTACGTTTCCAAAATGTGTTTTTCTTCTGAGGTATCCCTTTCTTCCATTTCATGTCTGTTGTTTTAATGTTGTCTGCTTCCAGAACTCCCAGATATTTATAAGCGTCTTGTTCCCTAGTGCCCTCGTCTCTGTTTGATTGTGTAGTTTCATGCCTTCTGTCGTTTCGATTTTTCCCTTTAGTAGTAGTAGTAGTAGTAGTAGTAGTAGTAGTAGTAGTAGTAGTGCACATTTTTCCATGCAAAATTCTATTTGGATATCCTGGCTGAAGATCCTGGTAGTGTTGATTAGTGTCTCTATAGTCCATTTTTGGTCCTTGCGAAAAGTTTCAGATTGCCCATGTGCATGGGGTGGTTCATATTTTCCCCAGTGTAAGAAAACATGTATACGGCTTATCACTTTCTCAGTATATTGTTCATGGGCATCATGTTTATGATGAACAGTAATGGTGATGGTGAATCTTCCTGGAAGATTCCTATTTGTATGTTAATTTCTGTTATGTATTGCCCAGCAATTGTAATTTCCGATCTCCACGTTTTCATTGCATTTTATATCACATTGACGATCCCGCTTGTTATTTTATATACTTTTAACCATTCTATTATCCATGTTTGCGTGATCTGGTCAAGTGCTTTTTTGTAATCGATCCACTGCATGGCGAGATTCTTTTTCCTTCTTTTTACCTTCTTTAGGATTTTTTTGTCTATATATAGCAAATCATCTGTTCCTCTTTTAGTTTTTGGCATCCTTTCTGTTCTTCGGGAATAAGTTCACGATTATTCCGAAAGTAGTAGATTTCTTCCCTCAGTTGGGCTGTTAGTATTTTCCACATGTTGTAAGCACGTGATCGATCGGCCTATAATTCCTTTCTTCTGAATCTCTCTGTATCAGTGTGATTTTATTTTTTTTTCATCCAATCTGTCACGTTTTTTTCTTCTATACATTTTCTGAGGTTTTGACCTAGTCTGTCATGTATTGTCGCGAATTCTGAGCTTGTATTATTATCTTTTTTTATTTTTTCTATTCCTGCCAGTGACCAGCGAACAGAAAGATATTAGAACATGAACCCTATTAAGATAACATCAATAATTGTTGGAGTATAAATAACAATCCCGAAATGTCAACAATATGGATGGCGGAAATCAGAACAAGAGAGAAATACACTGCAGATAAAATGGATAGCAATCATGAAGACTACAGCATCATATAGAAAATCCTACAATGTGGAATCCAATCCACATGATCAGTAAACACCAACCGGTAACATGTCAGTGGCAATAGAAATAAACAAAACCACAACGCACTGATTATGAGCGCATGGGACCAATTAAATGAAACCGCAATATTTTAAGTTAACTATGTCTTTTTTCCCTAAAATAATAATCGTTCCCGCACTGGTTTGTGCTACGCCAAATAGTTCTGAAGTGTTCGTCTCTACGTCCATGTCCCATTTAGGACCGTGGAAAGTCGCAGAAGATAGTACACATACAGGCTTCCACGGAGAGAATGCGTAGAACAATGAATCGTATGTAGACGCTTATACAACCAAATTCCCATATTTTAAAGTGGAAATAAGATGTATTTATTCGGGGTATTTCCGAAAGAAGGCATTAAACAAAATGTCCAAAGTATTTTCTCACGCACCTGCTTTTAAAAAGCCTCTACCCTGGTACTGTACGACGGTCTTAATCAGCGCTTTCTTGCCCGCGATTCATATGCTCATCTCCCGCGACGCGCGTGTTGCTTCCCTTGCTCAACTCGTGCTTTTTTTTCTTTTTTTCTACCCATCTTCCCATGATCTAAGCGCGTGCACACTTGTAAATTTGCATATTACTTTAACAGTAGCTGCTACTGGTAGATTTCGTAAGCCTGCTAACCTATTCTAGTACCACTATTAATAATAATTACTTTTTTAAAAAAGAAAAATGAAACTACCTTAATGAAAAATGAGTTCTAATAATAACGGAAACGTACAGAGAATTCTGGCAACCAGGTAAACAACAAAGACTCATTGATGGATTATTAACAGCTTTTGCTCGTAGATGACAAACCCTAATTTAACTTGCAAAAAAAATCTAGTTATTAAACACTATTTATAATAGAAGTAACTGTAGTGGTGGTATTAGTAGTACTACGACTAATACTAAATTTTCTACTAATCACACTACATATCCTCCCAATAAAATATAGTTTTTGTTGTACGTCTGTCGAAACGAAAAGAACGACCTGATCATCCCGTAGGATGATAAAATACTACCAACACAAACTGTCCCAATAGAATGCATACACTCTTTAAAATTTCTCAACTTGCTACATAAATATGCCACCCAACCTTTTCCGGAAGTGTTTAGGAATAAAGAACGGTAATTCTTGTAGGATGGACCACATCGCCACTATCATCATGACCTAACCCCCTATTTTTATTATCACCTGCCAAACAGATGGGTAGAACGAAGAGTATGTATCGAGTAGTCAGCGGATTTAACGTCCATGGATTTTTCGGGTGGGTGAGGACGTTCGTACAAAAAAGAACAGCTACCATGACTGTATGGAGAGCAGCCATTGAGAGAGGATGTGCCAGCATCCAAACTGATCTGATAAGGAATGTTTTGGGTTCGATAAGTGAGAGTTGGGAGATGTTTCTATACAACAATGACAAATAATGTTACCACTTTCGAGAATAAGCTGGTTTCTATATTTGTTCACAGTCTTTTGATTAATGAAAATTTTATTATAATACGTGTTGTTGTTATAGGCATTAAAAGAGTGTATACATTTTATTGAAGTTAAATGCTACTTTGAATTTATTTCCGAACACAGTCTTTGTGTCGACATAAACGCATAATTCTGTTTGTCAAGGCAAACTTAATTAAAATCATTTAAAAATGAATACAAAAATAACCAGACGGGCAACTGGCGATATATATTACTTGAGGAAAATAATGAGAAATACATTTTAATTCTTTTTTGGCAAAGACGGGCAGAATGTTTGCGTATATGGGCATGTGTGTAATAGAAAGGACTGTCACCCCTCAACCCTCCTTACCCTCACCCTCTACTGACCAACGACCTGGCATTTAACTCAAGACAGGAACCCAAATAGGAGCATGTAGCAAGCTCGTGACAGAAAACTATTTTAAAGAAACCAACTAAATGTGAGTGTACGTCCTTTTTTTTTTACAAAAGTTAAATGTTACTTCGAATATATCTAAGAAAACAGTATTTGTTCTAATATAAACGCATAATTCTGTTTGTCAATTCAAATATAATGAAAATCCTCTGAGAATGAATGCAAAAATAACCAAATGGGCGACTGGCGAATTATCTAGTTAAATGTTAGTTCGAATTTATAAGAGAAATCAGTCCTTTCCCCGATATAGACGTAGAAGTTTACCTCGTCTCTGAACGAGGGAAATAAATACTACAACAGCGACGGGAAAATTGCCTCCCTCTTTTCATATCCAACATTTCCAGCGGCTAAGCAGTAATGTGGAAGGATGGCATATCTTCAAACACCCTATTTCAAGGCATATTTTCTGACTTCTACTTGTTAGAATACTTAGTTGGTAATTTATTTATTTTTATTTTTTTTATTTATTTTTCTTTTCTTTTTTGTTCATATCCCATATGTATGTGTGATAGTGAACGATGCCTCTTGTATACATGAGAGATTTACACTATCCCTGTGTCAGAACCACAGGTAAAATAATTCTGGGCTCGGTGCTGCCACAAACACCAAAATATGAAAAATGTCAATTACATATTATCGAAACCATGAGACCCACAAGAAAGAGCTGGGTGTCATTATTGGTAGGTGCTCCTTCGATAGCCAGCATAGGGGACCCGGTCATGATCCTGCGTATGTTGACCAACTTTCTAGTTTCAGAAATTCAAATAACATGGACGCTAACAGGTAAGTATAACCTCTAATTTCAGGGTACAAAATGATGCTGAACAAACCGAGCACAGCCATGATAATCAACCAAATGAAAAAAGAAACCCAAAGAAATCAATGGACAACAAAAAAGAATAGATTCATAATGGAATGCTATTATAGAAGTCATCCTAAATATAGATATGGAGGTTATCGGAAACGAATGAAAGAACCATGGGACCTATCCAGTGACTACCATACGCCAGAGCAAAGAATTGCGGACCAAGCAAGACTGATACTCAAGAAAGGTTGGCTTTCTCACCTAGAACTAACAGAAATTCAGCGAAAAATAAATGATGAAACTGAATAAGAAGCATCCCCCAACGAAACCACACGTAGAGAAACCCCACAAGTTGAAGCCTCACAGTTAAAACACCAAAGGCTGACGACCAACAAAGAACGAATCTACAAACGTGGAAACCGAGAACAATGAAACAGATTTAACAGAGAATGAAGCAAATAAAATAAATAAAAAAATACCGCTGATGAATGAGGAAAAACAAAGCTCCCATCGTTAAGGAACCAAGAGCAGAATAAACTAAAAACAGAAACAGAGAAGGTTTACAAGCTCCTCCCACTCATCCCAACAAATACAATCACAGACTTAAACAACCTCATTTACACAGGCGCCAAACTGGTAAGTATGAATCTCAAATCAGAAAAGCAACCGGGGACAAGCGGACCGACAAAATCTGGATAGGAAATAAGACTAGAAACTCAAATACACAAATATAAAAAAGAAACCAAAATGAGCAACAGGAAGAAAGCAATATGAAGAAAAGGAAATATTGGAAATGTAACTGGCAGGGAGAGGCTAAACCAGAAACATGAAGAACTGGACCAAAAAATAAAAGCAAAAGAAGCGAGATTGAGATGATGTAGATATAAATCTGAACAATGCAAACAAAACAGAACATTTCAAACTAATGAAAGCCAATTCTAGACATAAAAACAAAGATCGACAAAACACACCCAAAAACAGCAAATGCAGACTCTGTGGACAAAGAGACAAGACGATAAGTGAATGCAGAAAACTGGTCCAAAAAGAATACAAGAAAAGATACGACCAAGTGGGGAAGATAGTACACTGGGAATTATGCAAACAACTGCATTTTAAAAGTACATACAAATAGTACAACGAAAAACACGCAACAATACTCGAAAACGAGAACCACAAATCCTTATGGGACATGGACGTAGAGACGGACAAACGCATCCAAGCAATAAGACCAGATGTCGTAATAATTAACAAGAAAGAAAAATACCGTTAAATAATAGAGTTTACTGTCTGAGTTCACCACAGGGTGAGTATGAAAGAAAAAAGGGAGGAAATACACAGAGCTAGCCAGAGAGTTAAAAATGATTTCGATGATGAAGAACATCAAAATGATACCTATAATAGTATAAGCACTAGGAATAATACCGAAAAAACATTGAAAAATAATGGGAGAAATTTGAATCAAGGGAATAACTGGAAAAATAGAACGAATAACAATCATGAAAACATCTGAAATATTAAGAAAAAACATTTAATGTGGAAATTAACAGACAGGAGCAACACGTGCGGGCCAGACAAAATGCTGCAAACACAAAATATGAAACGCTACATAGAACTAAGAACACTGAAATCGAATATCTTTAAGTTCTCTAACCCAACATTACCCCCATTGTTACATCACCACCACCATACCCAAGAAATAGAGCGATACCAAATAACCAAATAGTCAAAGAGGAAGGAAAGACCGATGAAGATACCAGACCTTAGCCGAACAAGTGCGAAAAGAACTGGGACATTTGGGAGGCTTATTGCCACTCAAATCCCAGTAAAGACCAATAGCTGCTGCCAACGAGAAATTAATGGCAGCAGCTGTTTCGATGATGCAAATTTATTTGCAAATGTTATCGAAAGAGGTGGAGAGTAGTGGAAACCTGTGGAAAATTGTTGTCACTTAGCTTCAAGTGAATACCACATGCTTTTTTTCAGAGAAAGGTCTCTGAATACCTGTGTCTAAGCTCCTTGTGAGACAATAATACACCCAGTCAAATCGTAGACTTTGCTGTTCCAGCTAACTACATGTTGAATATCAAAATAAAGGAGAAACGAAGATAACCAGAGATGTGAAAGGGATATGGAAGATGAAGACAATCAAAATGATACCTATAATAGTAGGAGCACTAGGAACAAGCCCGAAAAAAACTTTGAAAAAATGAACGGGAATCTGAAGAATGACTGGAAAAATAAAACCAACAACAGAAATAAAAACATTTGAAATATTAAGGAATACCCTTGAATGCGGAGACCAACACACACGGACTGCAAGCGCAGACCAGGCAAACAGCTTCAGAGACAAAACATGGAGTGCTACATGGAACCAAGAACATTGAAGCTGCATACCCATGCATTACCTTACCCAACCCCCATCTGACATTACCCCAACACTGCCCTCCGAAAGAATGAGACCGATTAAACAAGTTATCAAGGATGAAGGAAAGACCGAGTAATGAGCACTTACCTGACCTCCACTGTATAAATTCGAAGAGAACTGCGACCTTGGGGGTTATTGCCACTCAAATTCCAGTAAAGACTTAATGGGCGCTGCCAAAGAGAAATCAATGCCAAGCAGTTGTTGCGATAATGCAATTTTATTTGCAAATGTTATCGAAAGAGGTGGAGAGTACTGGAAAATCTGGGGATACATATCATCACTCAGCTTCCAGGGACACCACAGGCTTTATTCTGTGTGAAATCTCCTTGCGAGCCAATAATAATAATACGCATATTTCGTTAGCATGACTACGGAGAGATATTTAAATAGCACTGCTGGTCACGAACGGAAAACTAATCAATGTTTGCTAAATTAGACACACTTGGAAATGATGGAAATTCAGTCGTATCATAGCAATATGAATCAATTTACTAAATGACAGTAATTTCATTAGGCGCAGGTTACATTATGTTGCATATACCGTCTGCTTTTTTTAATGCAGATATCGTTTAACAAAACAAATGGAGACTATTTACAAATTAATTTCTTCGGACGAAATATAAGCCGCCGGCTACGAAAAGACGAGAATCCATATCGGTGCAAGTAGCGAGAAAAAGAAAGAGAGAAAGAGAGATAAAGAAAGAGACATAGAGAAAGAGCGCTATCGTGTTGTTAATTTATGTGTTTATATAAAATGTAACTTGATCATCAGACAATGAATAGCCTTTCAGTTAAAACAAAATGGCGACTTTTTCTGTATTTGTCTAACGGCCGGATACGAGTGATAATTGGCAATTAAGTTTTACAAAAGATCCAAAAGTCTGTTATATAGCTCTTTGGTCGTAGTCATTGCTTTAGTAATCGTGGTGAGCGTGTTCAGAAAGGACAATAAATGTTAGTTTTATTTAATTTTATCGTAATAAATTGGGCCTGTCGCAGCTTCTCTCGGCTTGTAGTTCGAACAAAATCGATCTAAATTCTCATAGAAGGGATTGAGCTAGCTTTAATGTTTCCTTTTCGGTCCTAAAACATTTACAGCAAAACTGTTGAATATCTACCATCACTGCGAAAAACACCCTTGCATTATTTATGATTAAAATTAAAAAAAAAGGAATTTCTATATACAATATTTCTTAGAATACATCATACATGTAACACTGTTATATATACACTGCAGCCGATCGTCAAATGGTGTTTTTCAGTCTATATATTTTCTAAAAAACATACTTATGTAAGTGTTATGATATATACACTCAGTATCGTGATGAAAAAACACGCAGCTCTTGTTTATTCAAAACAAACTCTTTGGTTTCCGAATAACACTTTTGATATTAGTCATGGCGCGCGGGGAGGGTTGGTGTATTCTTGTGAGGAAAATGTGTTTAACTGAGGTCAGCCGTCGTGATCGCTGTCTGTCTGTCTGTCTGTCTCTCTCCCCGTTGTCTTCCATCATGCATAATCTTACAAAGTGGATCAATTTCGCTGAGTAAATCTCCAGACTGCTGTTTCTCAGTAATTTCTGAGAGTTTCAATAAGCTTGCAAGATAATTGTCAATGATGTACAAAAACGGAATGTCTATTTCGTTGTTCTGCTTGTCACGCCTTTTTGATCCCAAATTTTGACATCTTTAAAGTCAATCCCTGATATCCGCATCCAGCCTTCCGACCGACTTTTCGTTGTCGTCACATCTCGGGATCTGGGTTATCTAACAACAGGCTACGACACTATTCTTTGGATCAGGCGTAAAACACACAAATCTTCAAATATTATATATACATATATATAGTTTTAAATAAAATACTAGGTTGAAGTTTCTCGAGAGCTCTTTCGGCTATCATCTCTCGTCAGGAGTAAATCGATAGCAATCTAAATAATATTGTAACGAAAATAAAGAGTTCTATTGGGGAACTTATTAAATGTGCCAACGTACGGGGACATTAATTAAATTTATTTACGTTTAAAAACGATTAAAAATATTGGCACAACGAGGGAGAAAAAAAAGCGGGAGAAAAAATTTCAAAGTTCCCCAAAGAGAAACAATGCGTTTGATGTTTCTTTTTGCCGGCACAAAGAAGGTTGACGCACCGCGATAGAGACGGCCTCCAAAATCTTTAAATGGTTGTTGGAGTCCGCTCTATGTAGCACCTCGAACCAATCTATTTTATATCTATCGGCACAGCACGGGTTGTCAACCAAACGCTGGCCAATAGCAGAGTCCAAGGCTGCAGAAGGAGGGAAACCACCAAACCCCATCCTCCTTTGTCTGATCTTCGATGGAACATGCTGGTTTATACGAGTCAAAAGGTGCAAGGATGTTCGCCCAACATAACCAGCATCGCAGGCATCTAAACTGATATACAATATTACTATTTTGGATGTAAGGTAAACTATCCTTGCGGAAAGACGGAAAAGCAGGGCTCGTAGTATATACCAAACGCAAGGTCACCGAATTGAAGCATTCGTAAATACTTCTTCGAATCTGTTTGGAAATTCTATTACTCCCCTCCCCAATCCACGGTAATTTCAAATATACCGGGCATTTCAAGGGTCCAAACTTTTTAGGGGATTTAAAATCCGCAACCTTTTTGAAAATACAGTCATCAATAAGGTCAACAGGATAACCATTATTGATGAATATTTCCCTGATCTTATCGAGTTCAACATCTAATCTGTTAGGGAAACAAATCATGAGGGCTCTATGTACCAAAGTATTAATTAAGCCGACCTTATGTGATTTAGGTACAAAAGACAACCAGTTCACATATAGGCCAGTAAATGTCGGCTTTCTATAAATTGTAGTGAGAAAGCCCCCCCCCCCTTTGGCGTTCGACAAGAACATCCAAGAAAGGAAGCGAATTGTCCTTCTCACTTTCGAAAGTGAACTTAAGAGCCCCATGTAAAGAATTCAACCTATTAAAAATATCGACGCTTCACTTTGCGAAGGAAAAATAGCAAAAGTGTCGTCAACATATCTGAAATATGCAGTGGGTTTAGTTGTAGAATTAAACATAACGGATTCATAGTACCCGACGAAAATGTCCGCTAAAGTTGGGGCCAACGGACTCCCCATTGAGACCCCATCTACCTGGCAGTACATAATATCACAAAAACTAAATTCCACGGATTTCGTACACATTAAAATTAGTTCAATAAGAATCTCTTTAGAAAACCGTGGAGCAGTCAGGCGACTATCATATAAAGCGTCGGCACATATGCGTATAGTCTCATCCAACGGTATGTTGGTGAAAAGACTAGTGCCATCAAATGAGCACATGAAAGACGTCTCTGCATTGGAATCCAACCCACGTACACAATATATATATATATATATACATATATATGTGTGTATGTATGTGTGTGTATGTGTGTGTCTGTCTGTCATGACACTTACGACAAAGGAAGCACATATGTGTTCGAGCCATTCTCTTGCTGAACATCCACAGATAACAATCATGATGGTCGTGATATATAAGAAGGAGTGACTTTTGTTTCGTATTATTTTAACATAGTGTAGAAAGCCGAATGTATGTCCTATAATTTTGTAGTTAAAACAAAATTCTTACGTTAATTTAAATGAAAAGCCTGACTCAAATCCACTCTCTATTTCCAATTTCTAAAACTTTTACAGAAAGAACTACTATTACTGCCAAGGATGTCTTCTTTTTTTGTACGAACAAAAGTAGAACATTATTTTCATAAACAAAATGTATTTTTAAAAAGTTAATGGAAAATATTGGGAATTCTATTGCAAAGATGGCAAACCGTTTCACACGTGCTAGAAGAGTCACATTTGCATGTATGCTATATTTATATAAATAAACTTAACTCCCCTGCAGAGAGTATTTTGTAAGATATCGGCAAGTATACAGATCATTAATTTCGCTCTTTTATCCAGGTTTGAAAAGGGTCTCTATTATTATAGATTGCACAATGTTTACTAAGATTTATGCATACCTATGATTATTTTACAAGTCCTTTCCTAAAATATACTACGACGAACTTACTGCGTAGTGACCCCCCCATGAAGGTTACCATCATCATACCGTTTAGATATTTTCGAAATCTATCGCCGGCAGTATCCGGGTCATCCTTCAAGTACGAATCGGGGACACTCTGTGACGATATGTACAATAGTTTGCAGGTATGAGCTGCATTGACACCGAGCGTATTCTACATACACCAACTCTTGCAGGTGGACCGTGTTTATAGGAACTTTCGCTCAGTCCCAGTTTAGCGTTACCCACTCGGTCGGGGAGACTTCAAAGCTTGCTGAGATGTAATTTTTTCGGTATATGAAGAGCTTCGTCTTTGTTGTCGTGATTTTTTCGTTTAACCAATGCATGGGGCAGGATACTGGTATTGTTTCACCGAGGCTTCTGACAGTTCCAATAATCTTGCAAGATAGTATTCAATGCAGCATCTCATGAAGTACAATAAAGGAATGACAATTATTGTTGTCCTGCTCGTCACACCTTTCCTCCGATATTTGCTTCATTCCGGACACACTCTAGAAAGATGGCAGATTGATCGATTTCACGTTGTAAGTAATTGTCCTGCATGAATTGTTGAGCTCGATGTCTACATTTACAGCATAAGCGGGACGAGTCACTGAAGGTTAATACTCGCGACAAATATAAAATGAAACAAATGAACGCCATTCACTGTAGAGGTTCACTGATATCAAGAAGAGTTTCTACGCAAATAGATTATTACTCCGAACTGCTTAACTGGAGTTTCCTCTATATACCATATCTAAGCCAAACATTAAACAGAGGTCTTGCGTCACAACTTTCTGCTTAGTGTATACATTTCAATTTACTCGCAATCAACAATGCACACCTACGCATCAGTGAAAATTTGTTGCATATAAGATTTCATATTGGAAAGACGGCGCTGAATGGAAGAGAGAAGTGGCATTTATAACATTTTACAGTCTGTGGTTTCTTATAACATATATCGTAGGAGGAGGGAGTTTGATCAGCTCTTTTACACCGGAGGGGTCAGTCATTACTTAGAGGGAGAGGGGGACACATTTCTTAGATGGACTTATACACAAAGTCCATTATACAGATGACTGGGAACAATGTTCATATAGATGATTTCACATTACCTTCAATTTGGTGGAAAGACGACACGAATACGGCAGTTATAAAAATATGAGATGCTCTTTTATTCCATTTGACCGGTTAAAATGATGATCACATCCAGGAATTTCAAAGTTGTTTCTACATGTTTAAACCTTCCCCCTTATCTGATTCGATCCGAACTCGACTCTGACTCCGTCTCTCTCTCTCTCTCTCTCTCTCTCTCTCTCTCTCTCTCTCTCTCTCTCTCTCTCTCTCCGTTTGTCTAATCTCACTTAAACTAGCCAAATATATTGAGAATTCATTTTTTGCTATGACGTCATGTATGGCTTCTAAATATGCGTGGCTCGCACATGGCCAAACCATTTCTGCAGACAAAGAATGCTTACTAACCTGTTTTTTCGACCTAACTTATTTTTCAATATGTTTTTAATTTGCTATTGTTCGTTCCTCTCGACGACCTTATTTCAATACAGTTTTCATGAAAAGAATTAAACAATTAAAATTCCTTTTACAACAATATATCTAATTATTTTATGTGAAACTGAACAATGCTAATTCCTTTCTGAATCTATTTCCAAACCTTGCTTACAAGCTTCGAATCTCAGTCTACCTAATGATTTCTTACTTACAAGAATAGAGCTCTTTTTCTTGTAAGAAATCTATTTTGGATTGAATAAAAGTAGGAAGCAATGTATAGTACAGATCGCCTGTCAATGTATTTATTTAATTTAAACATTACAGTCGGCTCTTATAAAGTGTGACTGCTTCATTTTAACCGTGTTGCATGTTCAACAAAGAAAAAGCCATTATATTTAAAATAGATATTTTATTTTTATATACTATACTAAGATAGATACGAACTGAATTGTAAAGGCAGAGTAAATCTAAAAAATATATTAACGCAAGAATATGTCGATGTTTACACGGAGTTTAAGTATTTAAGAAAACTAAATTAAAAAAAGACACATATATAAACATAGAGACATTGGTAGTCAGAAACCGACTAGAACCCAATCGCTGTGCATGGATTGTAAAACGATTATCTCGTCCATGAGAGAGAGAGAGCATATCTTCTGTTCGTATACGGGTCCATGTCTATTCATTTTGACAAAGATTGTGTCATTAATGAAAACAGAAAAAAGTTTGAATATGTTTCGTTAAATAACTGTTGTATTTGCGTTTTCTAATTGTCGAAAATTGTCATACATTATGTCAAGTTTATTTTGCAAATTATATATACAAACCCACAGCCACACAACCGCACACACCCATGTATATATATGTATATATATATATATATATATATATATATATATATATATATATATATATGTATACATATGTATATATATATACATGTATATATTAAATTGTGATTCAATGAATTTGAAAAGAAATCTTATTGAAATGAAATGAAGTGCTTGAGTTTCATATCAAATAGTTTTTATTATTCTAAGCAAGGCAAAGAATACTTTAGAAAATTAATCTCCTTAACCTATAGGGTTTCGATGTCTACCATCTCATCAGAGGAGAGAAAATATTAGCAAATACTTATAAAGGTATGCACCCTATTTGCTAAAGTCAGTGAGACATGGAAAGTCAAAGTCAAAATAATAAATTTATCAGAAGTCCTGTAGCAGGAGGATTTGCAAAAGGTTAAGGCGATTAATTTTCTAAAGTATTCTTTGTCTTGCTTAGAATAATAAAAATTCTTTAATATGAAACTCAACCACTTCATTTCATTTCAACGAGAGTTTTTTTGAAATTCATTGAATCACAATTTATTTAATGACATATATAGGAATATGATTTATTTCATAAAACCGTTTAAAAGCCACAAAATAGTTTCGTGTGTACAGGTATCTAATGTAAAGATAGTGTAAAATATGCTTAAAAATAAATGACCTCCACCATAAGCTTAATCAATTTTGAAATGCAAACTGACAAATAACAAGTTTAGTCAGTATCATATGATTACTCACATGCATGCTATTTATATTTCCGCCTGTAATATTTTTTATAAAATGCTGGGTAAACATACAAATCAGATTAGAAAAACAAACACATCATTCAGTCAGACAAACTTATATCAAAACATTCAATCGCCCTCATCCATTTGCTGTATATACGCTTTATTAAAAAAAACATAGTGTTCTCTCATTTTCTTGAAATCTTCTCCCATGTTTAAACGTCTACGTGTATGTAATTAATATATATCTATAAAAATAAAAATGCGTGATAGGACACTTCTAACTCAATATACTCAACGGATTGTGTATTTATATACTTAAATTTGGTATATATTATATACAAACACGTGATAAATATTTTACCGGTTTTTTTATCAGAATAAAATGCAGCTAAAGTGTCAAAATTTTCCGAAGAATTATACTTGGAGGTTATCTATTTTAAGCTGCTTTTAAACTGTTTCACGATGGTTGATATCATTTTTGATCGATCTTGTGAAGATAGTTAAATAATTATCGCATTTGACTTTAGGTTATTTTTGTCTATGTTCAATAAGTTTTTTCTTACAAGAAGGTAACTGTTTAGTTGGTTGGTTGGTTATTTTACGACATATCAAACCTTTTCAGGTTATTTCATGCCGAATCTAGTGATTTTGCGGATTTTTTTTTTAAATAGAATATATTTGTTTTTGTTTGTGTTTTTTTTTTTTCAAGTCGGTTTCTATTTAACCCATAGTTGGGCACCAAACAGGTACTAGTATTCTGGGTCACATTAGACCTGGGAGAAATGGCAATTAAAGGTTGCCTCCACACTCCGCAAACCCACAAGTCGGGTCCTTACCATCGGATATAGTTTAAGGTCATATCCAGGACCTAACTGTTTAGAAAAAATAATACTCGCATGCACATCATGTTCTATTTTTCCGTTTTTTCATTTCATTTTTACGTTACGTTGAATACCTGGCAACATCGGGTATATCTTCTAGTGTATATATATATATATATATATATATATATATATATATATATATATATATATATATATATATATATATATATATGTGTGTGTGTGTGTGTGTGTGTGTGTGTGTGTGTGTGTAATTTTGGAATATATTTATTCTTGTTTTCTCCTCTGCTTTCTTTCTCTAAAGTTTGCTTTACTGCTGATGTTGTTCGCCATGCCACAAATTTTTCCTTGTTGATTCTTTGAACTGCACCTTCCCGTGTTTTGTGATAAATTCAAGTTAAAGTTGGCAGTTGTATCTTGACACTGGACTTTAATTTACAAGCAATCTTCTATCCATCTAATCAGAACCTTGAAATGTTGAAGTGAACTCGTCCTCGTTTCCTAGTGAAGTTTATAATGGTGTAGTGCTTTCGTCTAAGTAACCTAATAAATTCGCATCTCGTTGAGGAATCTACTCTTTGCAGATCCAAGAAATCTGTCGAGGATTTGACAGTTAAGTGTGCCCGAGAATACAAGCTTGCAGGAGAAAATACACATGTTGGATATATTCTCACTAGGAAAGATTGAATATGTAGCGGAAGTGTCTACCACTTTAACTAGATATTTTCTTCAAAGGCCTGAAGTAAAAGGATACGTCTCAAGTTACATTTTTCTAAAAAACACCAACTCTCAGTTCAGCGCAACAATAAAATATAAGATTATTTTTATCTATACCGGTCTCAAAGAAGGAACTTGGAAAGATTTTTACCTGACGCCTTGTCTCGTCAAACAACGTTCTTATAGAGACGACTCTGTGTATATTTTTACAATTGGTTCTTCAGGAAAATGAGAAAAAATGAGGAAATTCCTCGCTAAAAAAGAACACTATCAGAACATTATTTCCAGATAAGTTATATTTGTCTCTATATATTTCGACCGATATACAGTACCTAAGGTACTTTGTTTTAAAATGGACGACATTACCTCATGTAATCCCACATTGCAACCAAAGGGAGTGAACTCTTTTCCACTTTGCCAAAGTATTTCGACATTTCTAAAAAACAATTCGCCACTTGTTGAAAGCTTATATCACTGCAGTAAGTATAAAACATACTTTTCAACACGTCTATTTTTTATCTTTGGTAATTGTTACCAAACAATGAATTTTCTTGGTAGTAAAGAACAAAATCATAGCAGCAGACACTTCTTGAACTTTCCTTTTGGCTCTAACATTTTTTTTTATTTATTTGTTTGTCTTTGAATAAGTAATGTTTTAATATACCATTAAATGCTATGATAATAATTTCTAAACTATGCTGAGATTATGGAGAACCTTATTAAAACAGAGGTTTTCTACTAATAGTGCAATATCTTCCTTTTTATTTTACTTTTGAAATTCGGTTCCTTTTCTTGAAATCGGTTTGGGTGGTTCAGTAACCTTCAGTTTATCTCAGGCTGTTTACTGTACTCTCTGGTCTTTTTTCTAATGTTGTCCATTTTCAGCTGCCATATTGTTTCTTTGCTTAAATTTTTGCGTTTTTATTTGTACTCTATGAAGCAAATTACGTCATTTCAACTACCTTTAATGAAATTTTTTATCCTTGGGATTTCCTAAATCAACTCCTTTTCTCTCCTTGTTATGTGTCGTCTATGTCTTGGTCACTCCACTCTCATTCTCTGTCTTTTACATACGCCAGTCCTTCATGATTCGTTAGCTGGTCTTGAGGGCGGAGGTTACCTGCGGAAAATAGCTTCCTCTCCTGCAACTACTTCTACGTTTGTGCAAAGGAGGAAGTTTGCTAGATACAAATTATTGACTATGTTTGAATATATAGAGTCGCGGGAAAAGGTTGAGTAATCTAGTTTGCCATTATATAAAAATGAATTTGATGATTATTTGAAATTTGTGAATCTTTTAGAACAGACAGTCTAGGTTTATTTGATAAAATAGATTAATGAGATTACGATCAGATCTTTTATTATAGAATGTACATTGTTCCAGATACAAGTGTAGGAAAATATCTAATTTATAACGTTCAAAGGTTGATGCTTCCATTGAACTTCGGGGGTATACTGTGAAAACTAAGTGTCTTAACTTGGTTTTTAGACTGAGTGTTCTATGTTAAATAAAATAATCTGGGAACTGATGTTGGCCTTTCTGAATCTCAGAAGAGAATTTCAGAATTGTGTCGCTAATCCTGATTGCAACGCTTTAAATCTTGTTGTTTTGAAATATCACGTAACTGGTTACTCCTTCCAGTTAATTAGGCATTTGACAGTATCCGTGCAAACTATCAACTGGCTCTAAACATTCTTGCTACATAATTTTTGGGCGAAAATAATTGACTCGATCTTTTTCTTCTCTATTACATGCAGATATACTAAGTAATTTTTTGAGTGACTTGAAGGCTTAGATATATGATCTAAAAATTCGTTTGGATTGGTTTTGGCAAGTTACCGACTTTTTTGAAAACAGAATTAGTTCACAAGGTTGAAAATAATTTTAAACCCCTTTGAGGAAATATTAGATAATTGTTCTGAAATTTCCATGCATTGCATTGTATATACAGGGCTCATAACCTAACGAGTGTAAGAATCTTGCTTACAAAAAGTAAGCAAGATTCTTACACTCGTTAGGTTATGAGCCCTGTTTAGAATAATTATGTTCATAAGCTTAAGTATACCTCTGATATTAAAAAATATTTCACTTTAGAAAATTTTATACGAAGGCGCCGTAAGAGAGCGACAGTTGTAATTTTTTGCAGAGCTAAAGGCCATCCGTGCCATTTCTGTAGTTCATATCCTACTCATGCTGTAAGGCTTTAAACGTGTATATAATTGTGGTTGTGCTCTAAATGTTCGAGGTCTTTCCCTGGTGAGAAAAATGTTTCTGTCAGTACTGAATTGGTTGTTAAAGATGTATTTTCTCTTTTTTTTATTACATTTTTGTGCATGTTGACCGATTGTACAAAATCAGAGGACATTTGCCTTCAGCTTTCGCAATACAAATAAATATAAATGTAAAAATAAAAACAAAATTGTCCTCAACTTTTCCCACACTAATTTAAATTCTGAGATTGGCTACTAGTTAGTAGATAATCCAAAATGTGAGTTGGTATATGAGGATGATTTTTCTTTCAATTTTGTTCCGAAGCAAATCAAGTAATCATTTGAAAATTCTCTATCCCAAGTCTGAAGCCCATCCTCCTTCTGAAGGATACATTAATTGATGCGTTGGATATTTTGGATACCTATGAGAAGATACCGTAATTATATATTCATATTTATATGCGAGATATATTTTCCTTACTCATATGCTTTTTGAGTTTTTCATCCTTCGATATATGTTATATATATATATATATATATATATATATATATATACATGTATATATGTATATATATGTGTGTATACATACACACATATATATACATATATACATGTGTGTATATATACATATATATCTGTGCAGATATATATGAGTGTATATATATTAAGCCAATCATGAAGGGGAGACATATTCCTTCAGAATAAATTTTATATTAATAAAAAAGACCGAGGAGAAAAGGAAAATGGATACCGACTAAAAATTAAAAGTAGGGAAATAAAAAAAAAATCAAAACGAGTCAATTGAAATGTTTCGCCCTCACTCATCAAAATTGGAATCGAGCGATTTATTTTTTAGTAATTTGTTTGCCTTATTGATAAAATCTAGAAAAGAGACAGGAGCAAGAGCAATCGTATGGGGATGAATTTTAGAGGCTGATCAATTCATCCCATACGATTTCTCTTGCTCCCGTCTTTTTTTTTTTTTTAGATTTTATCATTAAGGAAAACAAATTACCAAAAAACAAATACCCCGATTCAAATTTTGATGAGTGAGTATGAAACATGCAAATTGACTCGTTTTTTTTTCTATTTCCCTACTTTTATTTTTCAGTCGCTATTTATTATCCTTCTCTCCTTGGTATTTTTTTTGTTAAATATAAAATGAATTCCGAAGGAATATATCTTCCCTTCATGATAGCCTTAATAAAGTTTTGTACCCCCAAGACAATCATGATATATATATATATATATATATATATATATATATATATATATATATATATATATATATATACATATATACATATATATATACATATATATATATATATATATATATATATATATAAATATATATATATATATGATTTGTTCACAATCCAAATCGGATGAACAACGAAAAATGCTTACTAATACTTTGTCCAATAATGGCTACCCTCTTGATGTGATTAACTCCGTCACAAAATAGGAAAATAAATAATTTTTCCCAAATAAAATCTAAGATGGCGGCGCAATGCCCAATTTACATTCGTTTACCTTGGTTAGGGAGAGTAAGAGAAAAATCACTAGACAGATTAGCCCAGCTGTAGAACATTGTCTTTTTTTCCTCTAATGCACGTGTGGTGTTTACGACAAAAAACATTATTGCCATCCTCTCGAAAGGATGTTCTGCACCCCCATTATATGAATAATGTTATTTATCAATTTAAATGTAGTTGCAGTGACACCTTCGTGCGCAGAACGACATATATATATATATATATATATATATATATATATATATATATGTATACATATATATGTATATATATATATTGTTCCTTCATTAAATATTTCCCTCTGTCTTTCTTTTTATCAAGTATACAATAAAACAGCCCTCTTCCCTTTTTAATATATATATATATATATATATATATATATATATATATATAGAGAGAGAGAGAGAGAGAGAGAGAGAGCAAAAAGTTGATAAAACATGTTAAACAACACTTTGAAAAAGAGTTAAAAGCGTATTTAATCTGAAAAGGAAACACTAAATAAGTGGAGAGTCCTTAAATCGGCGGAGTTTCGAAGAAATATTTCCTTCTCCTCAGAGGGTAGGAATTAGCAAAATGCGGGATCGGATTTTTCATACAAAAGTATTTGATGGAACTGCAAGTAATTCAAATATCTTACGTGATAACAAAATGTTAAGCAGAGGGAATATGGTGAAGAAAAGGGTGATTACACATGATGTATAGTCTGGTGGAAGGTAAATTATCATATGACGGTAAAATCCAAAAATATAAATCCAAGATATTTAATTGAATTTTCATTAAAACAAGTAATATACAAGGAAATCACGAAATTAGAAGATGATCCAAAGTAATTCAAAAGGCCGAAATCAATGGAATAATTCACAAATACGTACAAGGAAAAGGAGAAAAAATTCTAATAATATTAATAAAAAAAATAAGATATGCGCTTGACACGGCTGCCAAGACAAAATGTAATTAAGAAAGATCAGGAAAGAAGAAGAGAAAAATCAGTGAAGAAGAAGAGAGAAAAAATTAAATGGTGATAGAATTAAATATAAAATAGAAAAGTAAATGTCAAAATGACCCAGACAAAATGATGTTAAAAGGCGCGAAAAATATAGGACAAAAAAGGTATATATATATATATATATATATATATATATATATATATATATATATATATATATATGTATATATATATATATATATATATACTTCGGAAATAAAATTAGCATACAATCAACTGGTATGGATTATAAGTTTTACAGAATATTATTGGCAAAATATATATATATATATATATATATATATATATATATATATATATAAACAGAGATGTGTGTGCCACAGACGATTTCTGATTGGTTAACCCAATAATCACATTTCCTAAAAAACTATGGTTCTCACGCTCTTACCGTTACCATAATATATTATGGCTTTACTTATTATCCATCTTGGAAGGGTTTGATTTTTTCATAACTTTTTATTTACAAATTAAAAAAATACGAAACTTATATACGAAACTAAACTACACGAAATCAAACGCTCCTACAAACTTATTAGTACTACTAGCAAGCACACGCGCACACACGCACACACACACGTTCACTACCGTCACGTTGTTATGGCAACCAAACCCTCTGACTTACATAAACAGTAAACACACACAGTAAATGTGATTTTCTTCATTTTCTCATTTCACTCGTGGTCTTAAATTAATTTCAGGGTTGTATTACTGTACACATAGATTCGAGTAAGTTGCCAAAAACAAATATATAACAAATAAATGTTATCAAAGGCAAGATAAGTTACTTTTCTACCAAACTGGATATATTTTTCGTGTTTTTATTCAATGTAACATATTTATTTGGCTCGAACAACGGGTTTGTATTACTGTACACATAGATTCGAAAAAAGTTGTCAAAAACCAAATATATAACAAATACATGTTATCAAAGGCAAGATAAGTTACTTTTCTACCAAACTGGATATATTTTTCGTGTTTTTATTCAATGTAACATGTTTATTCAGCTCGAAAACTATACGGTGTTTACCGATGTATTGGAAAATTCAAGATGGCGCCTCACTCCCTCTTTAACACGGTAAGTAGGGGAAAAGCTGTTATAAATAAAAAAACTAGAAAAATACTATTAAGAACCCGCCGAATATATGTCAAGGTAACATATTTTGAGCGAGTTTTTAACAGTATTTTATTCAGTTTTTTGTTTATAACAACTTTTTCCCAAACTTACCGTGTTAAAGAGGGACTCAGACGCAATCTTGAATTTTCCAATACATCGGTAAACACTGTATGGTTTTCGAGCTGAATAAACATGTTACATTGAATAAAAATACGAAAAATATATCCAGTTTGGTAGAAAAGTAACTTATCTTGCCTTTGATAACATTTATTTGTTATATATTTGTTTTTGGCAACTTTTTCGAATCTATGTGTACAGTAATAGAAACCCATTAAAAATATTGTTTTTGATTTTGAAAAAATATTGTGGTTCATTTGTATTTAAAAATATTGTGGTTCATTTTGATTAAAAAATATTCATTTTGATTAAAAAAATATTCATTTTGATTAAAAAAAAATATTGTTCATTTCGATTAAAAACATTCATTTTGATTTAAAAAAATCATTTTGATTAAAAAAATTGTTTAATTTTAATATTTGTTTATTGTCTTAACTCATATCAAATGTTTTGCTTGTGTTCAAATATTCATATTCTTACATGCATAATTTTCATTTAACTATATTAAATAAACATTAAGATTACTACAAATCAAATCGTGTTCCTTTACTTTTTAAAATGTAATTTATAAGTAATTAAAGAACGCTTTCTAATCTTTAAAATCTATAATACAACGAAATATTCAATTGCTTATAATACTTAAACAAACAACTTGTGTTTTTTTAATTATTTTTTTTATTATTAATATTAGATGAGTTTCAGTATAAAACATCGTGTTCTTTATTTCAATCCAATTTGGAAGTTTTGTAACGCTGTCTGTAAAAATATATATAATGTTTATAATGACCTATGATTGCGTATTTATATACATTATTTTCCCTATCCTTCTGTTCATCGTACATTTTTTACTCCCAAACTTAAACATGATGGGTGCATGGAATTCATTTACCGATACAAAAGAAATGATCAGTAAATAAATCCATAAATGAATATTATAAATGGTTTATTTTAATACTTGCCAGGATGCGGAGAAAAATGAATGAAGGGGGAGGGGAATAAAATAAAAAAACATTTCGGAAACAGATTAAGTTTGAAAGAATTGCTTTGCACAGAAAGAAATTAATGAAAAAAGAATAAAATTACATTTCTTTTCCTTCTTGATTTTTTTTAGTTTTTTATGAAAAAGGAAGTCAAAATTAAGACTATAAAAAAACAATTTTTTATTAAGAGCGCACCTCAGTCGTCAGGTCCGTAAAAAAAAAACGTGGAATAATCAAGAAATATTTTCTAATACAATTTTTTTTTTTACTAATGTGTTCATTTGTCTCTTTGAAGTTCGTTTGTTTAATATATCACTTTGTCATTCTGTCAAACTCAAATTTTAAATCTATATATCTATAAAAGTGAAAGTGTGTGTGTGTCTGTGTACATTTCCCTACGAAATAACTCTGTCAATTTTTAGTCTACAGACTCGAAATTATACAGGGTACTGAGATTTGGAAAAATCTATGTGATCGGTTTTTAGCCAGAAATTTGGCGATTAAGGGGTCAAAGTTCAACGATTTCAGCTTTGAGAACTCTAGCAAACTTCTCCGACAATTTTGGGTCTACACCCTTGAAATTTTAGATATAGGTACCGGGGACATGGATCTAACTTAATAACTTCATTTGAGGCCAAAAATAAATTTTAAGGGGTCATAATAGGGGTCAAATTTTAAAAAATTACCCCTTTTTTTTTGCTCAGCATACACCTCCAAACACCCGGGCAACCCCGGGCACCCATGCTAGTATATATATATATATATATATATATATATATATATATATATATGAATTTAAAAAAAGTATCCGGTTTACAGAATGTATATTCATATTCTTTTTTAATTATATATATATATATATATATATATATATATATATATATATATATACACACATATATATATATACATATATATATACTCGACAAACAAAGAACTTGTCATTTTGATTGGAAAGAAAGAAATCAGTGTAACAGTTATTTGTTTCTAAAATACGATTATTT
>NC_136509.1:77297933-77330433 GCF_053919585.1 Euprymna scolopes
GCGGTGTGCCAAGAGAAAGTTTAACATACCTACCAATATTTACCTAGTCCACAACATATGGTAGTCTACGTTGCCCTGTCAATCACCCCTTTCTAATTAGAAACACTTTTTTTAACAATATGGATTGAATTGAAGTTTAATATACAAAGCTAAGTACCATGGTTAAAAGAAACGTTATTTTCAAACGCGAATCTCTCATCAAAGAACAGATTTTTGATTATACACACCGTGCCATTTTACTTGTGCGGTGATAAACTTTTGCACGCATGACATTAGGCTGTATAATATGTTACCATGTCTCCAAATCGAATTGTTATTTCTTTAATAGTGTTTTATTCGATTATCGATTTTCGATTATTGTCCGAGACATTAGAGTGCAAACCTTATGTAAGAACACTATTATATAGATGAAGTGCGTTTGTGTAGAATATTGGAAAAATCCAGCGAGCTGTTTTAGCGAGCATAGCTTACAAACTGACACGTACAAAGACAAAGTGGCCTATATTTATAAGTATATTTCTTGATTCAGCGATAATCTGGTTACAGTCAAGAATTAAAGATGTGTTTGTGTGTTTAGTTAAAATTTTCTATCTTTCGGTAGATAATCTGACATTGTTTACTTAAAAATGATTCACTGTTGTTTTTTTTTTTCAATCCAGCGTTGCAGTTTTCTTTAGATAAAAAATTATACACATACTGCACTCGGATAAATCACGAGATTGGGGTTAATCTAGGTCTGCAATTATGCTACTAATCTGGACGAAGAGTGGGAGTAGGCGATACTGTCCGTACAGAAAACGCACACAAACGAAAGTTAACATTTCTAATAATTTCTTAATAAGATGTCCATACTCCAGTTATTTTTAAACACTTGTGTTATAACTCTCTCTCTCTCTCTCTCTCTCTCTCTATATATATATATATATATATATATATATATATATATATATATATATATATATATTTGTAGTCATCGACATACAGTCCTGTTTCGTTGTATCACAACTCATCAGTGCCGCTAGACTAGCATCTCTCCCAAGCCAAGGATTGAACCTAGAACCGTCATGTTGACAGTCGGCAGTTCTCCCACTTTACCATGGAATCGACGCCCGTAAATTACTCGTCGGAATGTCTATTTAATTAAACACCCGCCACCACTTTCATAGTGCTCAAATCGCCTGTTCGTAAACAAACAAACAACGAGCTTCGCATTTTAAGCAAATTAAGTTGCGGGTGATTTTATTTACGCCAGAGCTCTACCCAAATAGGGGGGCTGAAGTCGAATTATATATATATATATATATATATATATATATATATATATACATATATATATATATATATATATAATTCGACGCATGTAAAATATTATGAAGTTCTTTCAATGTTATTATTTTGAATTTTAGCAATAGCAATTGTACTTTATACGGTATAAACGTTGCACATGGGGTATTTGCGCTGATTGCTGATATCAGACTGTCAAATAAACATTAATCAGGAGTCCCCGGAAAATCTGAAGTTACCATCCACACTTCTCAGCCTCAATAATTTACTATCGCACAAAAGATTAAAATGTTGTAATGTTGCTGAACCTGATGACGAACATTATTAAGCGTTCACACCAGTCGAAAAATACACCGTGGCAACTTTAGACTTGCGTATTAGTCCATTTACGCTCAGTGACTGCAATGAATTTCGAAGTAAGATGAAGAATTCTAGGAGAAAATCAAAAACTAAGCCAATCTCACTCGAGAGAAACTTGCGAAGGATGACTAAAATTTTGTAAGCCTCAGAAGTGACTATGAAAACACGGAGAAAGCCCCTTAGCATATCTTAGAACGGTAGAGATTTAATCAAAAAATTACATTTTTGAAAAAGGAAAAAAAACTGTATGCCTAATTACATATTAACTATCAATAAAAATATTTCGTCGAAAAAAAGAAAAAAAGTAAATCTAACAACATATTTAAACCAAAGGGAAACGTATCCTGAGTTTGAGAAAAATGTTGTCTTTTGGAATAAAACTTGTAAAAATTACGCAAGGCTTTCTTATAAAGTTGCACACTGTAGAAGCAAAATCTTAGCAAAATATATAATTCCACATACAAGACCCACAAATCAGATGACGATTTTCGCAAGTAAATAATGCTGAAAATAATTATTAAAACAGATAACTTACAGTTTTCAAATTGGATCTACATATATAGCAGAGACTGCACTGATTTTGAAAACATAAAATGTCACTTGCTATTGTGACAGACATTTAAATAAATTTTGCTCAGTCCCACTATATTAAAATTATTTTGTTGTCGAATGATATTGAACTGGTAAATACAAACTCTACCATTAATAACTTAAAATGTTTTGTACAAAACTTTGGTACGAAACAAATGAACAGTTTAAACTATTAGGGAATTTTCAACCAACATTTGTAAGGAATATATAAATCAAGCTGTCTGCGAAGCAGAACCGAACGCGTATAAAATTGAATGCATACAACAAATCAAGGAGGGTTTTAATTTGAAACGGCATCGAGAAATAACAGTTACGAGTGGGTGAGCAAAAATATTTCCAACAAACGAAGTTTATCTCGAAACGCAAACAAAAACAAATTAAAACTTTAAGAAAACAGAAAAAAAAACAATATAAAACCGAAGGATAGTAGGATGTGCGATTACGAAGTTGGTTCGATTACACCACCTTTTTAACATTTCAGTCGCTTTGTATACTTATGGAATACCAAAATAATTGAAGCTGGACAACAGAACCAGGATGACATTCAGAACGAATGCATAATATTACTAACGAAACGTAAAGATTACATCTAACTCTGTACTATAGTTTATGTGGCACAAGGATCCAATCATACTGATAAACGCCACCAACACCAGTTTAAAACGTCGCTCAAATGACAGGAGCGAAACATTACCAGTAGAGGAAAATGTTTAATCCTGAATTAGCGCAACCAACACCAGAACAGCAAGGATTAAGCAAAAAGAGTAAATTCACCGACCCACTCATGATCGCCTGAAATAGAACATACATGGGGAAGTGGTTTTATGGGAAACAAATCTTAGCCAATATACCAACACTCTAACGGTAAAATATGCCGACAGCTATCACGCTAGTGAGTGACTCGTAGTACGTCCTATTGGCACTGAGTACGAAAATAGCGATTCTCAATGTATTCTGTGCTGTTGCAAATAAAAAAAAAACATTTTACTTTATCTATATTTTACCGAGTCTTCCTAATAACTTTTCTCGTCCGAAACACTACACTATGATCGGCTTGATTTAAACCGCATTTTCCGTGGTCGTTAACGCTTAAGTTTTTTTTACGGCATTTTCTGGTCTCTCATACTAACTTCTGATAGAGTATTATTTTATGTCGGCCATAGTCAAGTTTGAAAAATAGTATTTGTAGGTTGCTTAAGCTTATACTGCGAACACATGTTCTTTCTTCTACCTAATGAGAAAAAGGAAAACATATATATAGCAGAAAAAGAAATAGGTTACAATGTAGTATAAAATGAATCTTGGGTGAGTATGTTGCTCAACCTATGATTGTTGATAAAATAACAAAATGTGGCAGTTATATATAAAAGAATAGCTGAACAATTAAGATTAATACATTTTAGTTGATTTTAAGCCTGCTGCGTTTTTACGACATGATATTACGCCAGTTGACGAATGTTGAGATAAAAAACATCCGAGTCACGTAATTGGTTGATCATGTCATGTGAGCATTGGGAGATCAAGATGAGCTGATATATTCTGGCGAATACAGCCTCAGCAAAATGTAAATGTGGAAATTTACGCTTAGGAATTAATTTTCTACGATTCTGTTATATATACACACAAAGTGCAATGGAGTATATACACAGAATTTGTTGAAGTTTGTGTTTAACTTTAATGTTTTTTAGTTTTTTTTGTATAATTGTGGACACGTTTGCAGCGTCGCTGCAACAACCAAAGCGTAAGAGACAATGCGGCTAATCAAAGAGCTGACAGCGGAGCGCAACATTGTGGAGGGCGGCATTGTCACTTGGACGGGAGGTTACTTAGCGAGATGAACATATCATATCATTTCTCTTCTCATAAAATGAAATTTTATTTGAAATGCTGTTTTTATCGGTTTCTCATGGTTACATTTAAAATAGAATTGCTTATTCTACAACCTCTTTTGCTTGAAAAAGAATTGACGGCGAACACTCATGCTTTACTTTTAAATACTATTTTCTACGCTTAACCTAAAGGTCGATGTCTTAAAATTTCTCTTTTCTCTCAACGATTTATCGCTATTAAGCGCATCTGATTTCACTCAATTTTCCCTGGAAGTACATTAAAACATACCATGCATAAGTTTCGCAATAGCTGTCGTAGTTTTCTGAAGATTACTATTGTTTCTATCAACAGAGAATTAGGGCAAGGTAAAACACAAAATGTTAGAAGTGAAGTAAAGAAAGCCATCGTTCGTCGAATACGTGCTTGGTTTTAATACGTGTTTAAGTAGCGTCACTGGATATGGCAGTAAGTTGCAAGACGATAGAGCCGCGGGCTAGGTACAAATGCCAAGATTCTTCCAACGAGAATAACATCTTCTTTTCAAGAAGAAAATATTCCCATTACAACATCATTTCGGTTAGTAACTCAGATTGTTTCCTCATGGTCATGAAAGAAAGAAAGTCGTAAAACATACTAAATATATAGATATGCATCGTGTGAAAACGAGGGTTTGTGCTATTGATATGTAATTGTAACTACATGGAATTCCATTTCGTTTTCCCATATGTTAACATACACACGTGCACACTCATATATATATATATATATATATATATATATATATATATATATATATATATATGTTATATATATATATATATATATATATATATATATATATATTTATATGTTATATTTTTATTACCGTATTTTTCTGTTTAGTTACATTTTTGTTTTAGCTACCCGACCGTTTTTGACAGTATGTAGCTTCCTCAGACCTTTTCTGAAAAAGTCTGAGAAAGCTACAGACGGCAAAAAAAAAAAAACGGCCGCGTAGATGAAACAAGAATATAACTTCACAGAAAAATACGACAATAAAAAATAAAACGCATATTTGCTCGACAACAGTATGGATCACTTTCTTCAGGTTTTTATTAATTACTATTTCTACTAACTATATATATATATATATATATATATATATATATATATGTGGGTGTATATAGTAATTTATAAAAAATATATTTTATAAATTACTAAATAGCTCTACCTATGTATTGAGCACTTTTGAAGTAAATACTTAAAGTTTACGCATAAATCTATACTTTCGTATATTAGGTTTATGTGAGTAAATGAAGTAATATATATATATATATATATATATATATATATATATATATATATGTCTTAATATGAGATTTATATATGTGCAATTATCTATACATACAACATCATTTCGGTTAGAAACTCAGATTGTTTCCTCATGGTAATGAAAGAAAGAAAGTCGTAAAACATACTAAATATATACATATGCATCGTGTGAAAACGAGGGTTTGTACTATTGATATGTAATTGTAACTACATGGAATTCCATTTTGTTTTCCCATATGTTCACATACATACGTGCACACTCATATATATATATACATATATATATATATATATATATATATATATATATATATATGTTATATTTTTATTACCGTATTTTTCTGTTAAGTTACATTCTTGTTTTAGCTACCCGACCGTTTTTTTGGCCGCCTGTAACTTCCTCAGACTTTTTCTGTAAAATCTGAGAAAGCTACAGACGGCCAAAAAAAAAACAGCCGGGTAGATGAAACAAGAATGTAACTTCACAGAAAAATACGACAATAAAAAATAAAACGCATATTTGCTCTACAACAGTATTGAGCACTTTCTTCAGGTTTTTATTAATTACCATTTCTACTAACTATATGTATATATATATATATATATATATATATATATATATATATGTCTTTATATGAGTTTTATATATGTGCAAATGTCCATACATATGGACCCTCCGGCAATGCATATGTATGTGTAATATATATATATATATATATATATATATATATATATATATATATATATATATTTATAGACATATATATGCACACCTATATATATAATTATATGTGTGGGTTTTTGTGTTATTAACATAAAATATTGTGTACCTAAACTGGACTCTGTATATAATCCTCGTTTTATTATACATACGTTTCACATTTTATTGAGAATATGTTTTTATCAATCATACTTTTAGCGCTATGCCGTCTACATTTCATCAAAACTCTAGTACAGACACTTTTTTTCTAAAAATCAGTCATTGAAATTATAATATTCTAAAAGATATTTAAAAGTATATTTATTTAAAAATGTATATTTTTGAAAACAGACCGGCAACAAAGTATACAATTCAATCAGCAGTTATCAGTGGAAACCTAACAAAAATATAAGAAATATTATTTACGGTGACAGAAATTAAACTTTTCCAAATTCCATATATAATGTCGTTTATATACAAAATGATGATGTATTTCACAATCCTATTGACTCACGCTCTCATCATTTTAGTCATATTAACTGCATTAAACTGTGTCATAGTAAATGTTCCTTACATTTGGTTGTTTACTCTCACACAAGTAATAACTACCAAAGACAACTGGGCATCTTTTATCTAGCTACTTTTTATCTACTATAAATACAACGGTTACATTTGCTCTTACTTAGTCTTTATCTTCGATTTTATAAAATAGAACTAATTGTTGACATTCTGTAAAGAGTTGTTATAAATTTAATATAGACTACCAATTCATTAATAAATCATAATAATAAGTAATTTATTCGTCAGAAAAAAACAAAATATAAACGAAGCGAATAAGTGTGCCTAATATGTTCATATTTATGGGATTAAGTTTAAAAGGACCCAAAAGTCGCGAAAAATATGTATGGCAATTAAGCTACAGCTAAGCGTCCATGTGTCATATATATATATATATATATATATATATATATATATATATATATATATATATATATATATATATATATATATATATGTGTGTATGTATGGGTGTGTGTGTGTGCACTTGTCAGTTTTTTTATATTTGTGAATATTTGGATCAATAGCGTCGCAAAACTGTTTATATGTCTACAAACATATATATATATATGCGTATATATATGCATATATATATATATATATAATTAAACACTAACCCGTTCCGTTGTAGTGTGTCCCTTCAATTTGATTAGATATAAGATAAGCTCCAAAACGTAGCATTTTTTCTTTTTCCACTTCGACATTATATTAAAATAGAGATAAGTCTTACAAAACGTTAGGTCTTAAAAAAGTATTTTTATCTATCAAACAAAATGGTGTTTTCCTTAGATATCGAACGTTTGATTCAGACCCATTTTATTTCTTTACATTTAAAATGTTAAATTAAAACATGGCACTTTTACAATACTGCGTGATAACAATATTTTTAGTTTTTAGTCTGGAGAATACTATTATTAGGACACATTTTTTTTATTATAAGTCTGCCGCACTTTTCTCAAATCGCATCTTTTTTTGTTGTCACTATTTAATAGCATTGAACTGATGCCTCCGATTGCGCACATTACCATGTGGCCAGGCAGAAAATTCCGTTGGGGACCTGATGACTAATTTTCTCTGAAGAAATTGCTAAAAATGCCCGCAATGTTAGATGACTTCGTGAAAGATCACTCTAGAAATGATGCTTTTGATATGATCAATTATCATCATTTCCAAGTGTTATCACTTAATTCATTGTGTTATTAGTGAAGATCAGGAGGTAGAATTTCTTGTAGAATTCACGAAAACTACCTGAAATGCCACATCATAATGCTGGTATTGGATCAAATGCTCCAGTTATTTTATTAAGACATCTTGATTCACCTAAACTATATAATGGGACACGTTTAACAATAAATATTTGATAACTAATATTCTGGAAGTCATTATAATAATTGGGAATTTTAAATGGGAAAATGTGTAAATTCATAGGATCCCCGTTCTCACTTCTGACATGCATTTTCGGTTCAAGCGTTTATGATTCTCAATGAAAATTAATTGTACCAGGCCTATGAATAAGGCTCAAGGACAAAACTTCAAATTTGTTTGGCTTAATATTTAAATACCTATGTTGGTTGCACATGCCTTGGAAGGTCGGAAAAATTCTACTTTTTCACATCTGTTAGAAGTCACACTCAAAAGTTTACTTATGTATAGATTCTTCAAAATAAATGCTACAGAAAAAAAATTCAGTGGTCGGATATGCTCTTCGCGAAACTAAATTGTAAATATTTCACAAACTAGATAGATTAATAATGTCATGTTTTATAATATAAATCTCACCTATATAGGTATGTATGTATGTATGCATGTATGTTGTCCTAAGATTTCCGAAAGAAGCGACGAATTCTCACGGTACCGTTTTGAAGCGCGAACTTTCGGGCGCTAAATATCGAAAAATTGCTTAAACAACTTAATTCCTTCACCCTCAACGGGATACTTTTATATACAGAGGGGCCGCTTTTGTCGCCGATATTTTCGAATGTAATCCCTTCTTTTCGATTGACTAGTCTTTATTTAAACCTTAGCCACTTTTTGTTTGGCGATAGACACAACGCAAAGATGTAACGTTTTGTTCACGTTCTTTTCCTCCTTCACGGTACGGGTTCGAGCCTGCTTTCGTACTACCAATTTTTTTTTTTTTTTGCTCAACGTCGGGCATTCCGGATAGTTTTATATATATCACACATTAATTATTTACCAAACCAAAAGTGATTCAAAGTTTTTTTTTAGATAGGCACTCTGCTATTAAAGAATAATTGCAATGCTTACATCATATTTTGCAGGAAATAGGAAGTAAACTAGAAAAGTGGATTAAGCTACTACCGAAAACCTCTGTGCAAATCGGAGCCATTATTAATTAATGTTCCGTCTAATCAATAAATTAATTATGTGTGAGAACGGCATAATCAAATATATGAAATACAACCTGGATGCACTGGCCAATTCACCTAGTTTGATATATATGAATTATTAAATTTTACATTGTTTAAATATAACCTCTAAACGTATTTTATTATAAAGAAAAAAATTTGATATGATAATCTATTGATATTGTATACGGAAGATCAGAGGTATCTCAATATCATGCAGCCTTTTTACAATCAATTATTAACGAAAATGTAGCCAACCTTTGCAAAATGATAGCTAAGTATACAGGTTCGTTGTCTGTGCACAGAGATACATAGCAATCTGCATGCACTTATATTAACTCAAACTTAGAGCTACATACTTTATTTTATTTAGGATAATCAGAAACGAATTTTATTTGTTTTGCACATATGTTTCCATTAGCAGGGATACATGACATTGCTGGCATTGAATGATGATTATCGAATGTCAAGCCTTAATATAAATTGATTGGCATCGAAATTGAGAAATTGTTAATTTTTCAATAAAATCGATTGATTGCGTTTTCTGTTTGGGGACACGTCGCGGTTTTCCTGGAAGAGGTTTCACATGCTAACAGGTAGTGGCTGTGTAAACAATGCATTATATTTCACACAGAAGTTACTGTTGATATTATGCAGTGTTTTTTTTTATTATAATAGCTTGAATTAAAGTTGAAATGCAAAGTTCAAGTATCACGCTTATCTCTAAACAAAAACAGTCATTTCGAACTCGCCGCTGTCATCGCAAATAACTTACTGTTGAGTTTAAATGTTTGGCCTTATCTTGTGTGTTGTGACAATGGTTTGAATTTAAATTTAAAATAAATAGTAAGATATCATGCTTCACAAGCGTTTTGAACAGAAACATTCATTTCGAACACATTCATGCCATATCAAAGAACCTACAATTGCTTGTAAATGTCGGCCTTTCGGCTTGTGTTGTAATAAGATTATTCAAATTCCCTTGTGATGTTTGGCTGTGTAAGGTCTTTCATTGGTCAAAATTACTCGTTCCTTCTTTCATTGGATTGTTTCGATTATGGAATATCGGTACTAATCGAATGCATTTTGTTATAAAACCCATTCATAAACACCGCCGGGACATAAAGCACATTTCTGCGAAATTTTATGTAAATAAATTTATAGGAATTATATGAAGTTCGAGTTCATAGGTAATCAGCCCACACACAGCTACACACACACACACACACGCACGCACGCACACACAGAGCCATACATACATCCAACCATACATACAGACAGGCAGACAGACACAGACAAACAAAGTTTATTTATATACAAGTAGAGATAAATGTTCCCATAATGTAAGCATCCTTTTCTTCCTCGTATAACTTGGTACTTGATGTGATTATAAGGTAACCAATAGCTGACTTACATTCCTATATTGTAGAATTATATTTACTTGCTTGTGTTCCTTTCTGTGAATAACCTTGACATCTTTACGTAAAGAGAGATTTTTTCCCTTATGATAATTCGGAATAAATGTGTGCTTTCAATTTGAATTTGTTTCGTATGTATCACTTCACATTGGCAGGAAAGTTGCCAGCTAATACCATTCATGTCTAACCAATTATCTTGATGGCTTTTGAAAAAAAATCTGAGTTTTAGTATAACTTGATTAAAAATCTTGAATATGAAAAGGTCTTAATAAAGAGCGTTTCTTTTTATTTGTTATTCAGGCAGCGGGTTAGAAGACGAACGTATCTACGACGTTACAAGATTAGGAAGGAACTAAAAGAAAAATAAAACACTTTTTGGTGAAGCAAACAGACAGATTAAAATAATTAGAAGCAACAGGAAAGTACACTTGCAGGCGTTTAAATAACACATGAATAGAAAAATATAAGAAAAATATAGAACAAATGCACAGAGAGAATGTAGCTATCCGCTAAGGTTTAAACGTACGTATTGTACCGTTGTTCCTCTTTGAAAAACTTTTCATTTTCCTAAAGTTTGCACTCTATTTCACGATAGTAGACCTACTGAATCGACCTAAAACTCAGGAAATTTATGGTGTTACCGCGCCTCTCAAACATCCTTTCCCTCAGTCGTTTAACTGCGTGTGTCTGGTTTCTGTTTATATTCTCGTTTAAACTAAATTTCGATTGCTCGTTTAAACTAAATTCCGATGGACATAGTTTTTCTGTAACTGATAGACAAAAAAGTCTAAAGTCATCTAGTTTTTTGTAGCATTTCATGTAAATAATCAAATCTGTGAAGCTCTTATTGAAATTAGTTATACACTTCTACGCATGAAACGCAAAGGAATATATTTCTTGTCTGTTATTAGAGAAATTTTTCACATCGTTACGAAATAGCGATTACAAATCCGTACAAAATTAACATACTCTACTAATAATGCTTTTCTTTAATTAAAATCATAGAATGTACTCCATCATTATATCGCCATCGAATAATTAGAATTAATAATTCACAACTTAAACTATATGACAACAAATATACTATTGTAATCAAATGCAACCGCACGATGCATTAGAAATTACAATCTTTTTAGTACACAAATACATATCCCCAATTGAAAACAATAACAAATTTAAATTAAGTATAAGACAGTAGAACCGCGGAATACTGTGACTCAAAGATACGTTTTTTTTTTATTTAAGTTAAAATGTGGAATACGATGTTTTCCGTCCCCTGGTTAGGGTATTTGCCCCGCTTAACGGTTTGATTTATAACATTATTTGATTATATACATGCGCATTATATACTGTACTGTATTTTGTTACTGGTTTTTAATGCGGTATTCCGGGGTTCTAGTGTATCTAAAATATTAATATCTTCAAGCATTGCAGTAAAAAATTAGTATTAGGCCTGTTATTAAAATACAACCTAATTTCCAGTGAAATATATATTCAATGAAAATAATGTGTTCATTAGCTACATTAGTTTAACATGTTCAGTGATTTGTGATGGTTGATTGAGTTGCATATTATTTGAATACTTGTAACTATTTAAACGTTGTTGTTCGCGTATTTTTTATTGCATTAGACTCGTGATTCCGTAATGCATATATCTATAAAAGTGAACATTTATGTGTGTGTCTCTCTTTCTGTCTATCTGTCTGTCTGTCTATGTACTTTTTCGTACACGATTTCTCTATAAATTCTCGGTGTGGTATTGAGGTCTGGAAAATCCTTTTAATCGGGGTTCGTTTGCAATTTTGCTGTTAAGTGGTCAAAGTTCAACGATTGGACCTTTTTGAACTCTACAAAACTCCTCCGTCAATTTTGGGTCTAAACACTTCAAATTTTATATATATAAGTATTATGGACATGGATCTAACTTTATAATGTTATTTGAGCCGACAACAGTAAATATAAAAGGGTTTAAATTGGGATCAAATTTTAAGAAAAAATGACCTCCGCGGTCTCTAACAAATAACTTAGCCAATTGCTGGTATAAACATTTTAAATTTTACATAAACAGGTATTCAGACATAGGAAAGCTTTTTAAACGTTTTTTTTTTCGGAAAATTTAGCTTCCAACGGGTCAAAGTTCCAAAGATAATATCTTTTCGGTCGCTGCCAAACTGTTAATCCAATTTTGGTTCTAAATATTTGGAAGTTTACACAAATGGTATCCAGACTTTCAGCAAAGTTTTTAATCGGTTTTGGGCGACACGTTGGCTGCCAATAAATCAAAGTTGGAAAAGTTTACCTTCGCAGATTCTACAAAACTCCTCCGCCAGTTTTTGGTCGAAACACTTGAAATTTTAGATGTAGGTTCCTTAAATATGAGTAAGACATTTTAATTTCATTTGAGCCCAAAACAATAAATGTTAAGGGGTCAAAGTTAGGGTCCAAGTAAAAAAAAATGACGACTACGGTCTCTACCAACTTTTCTCTATGGTAGTTAAGGACGCCTATTATATAGCAAGGCATTAGCATACATATGCAAACTTTGTGATATATACATATGCACATAAAGTTATAAATAGTACATAGAATCCAAGCAAGTCGGGCGTAATTGCTAGCCTATATATATAAAAGTGAAAATGGCTATGTGTGTGTGTGTCTGTCTGTGTATATTTTCCTACCAAATAACTCTGTCAATTCTCAGTCTTTAGACTAAAAATTTCACATAATGGGTATTGAGATTTAAATAAATCTTTTTAATTGGTGTTCAACCAGAAATTTTGCTGTTAAGGGATCAAAGTTAACGGATGCTTCCTTAGAGAACCCTACAAAACTTATCTGCCAATTTTTGTCGAAACACTTGAAATTTAAGCTATAAGTTACTCGGAAATTTATCTAACTTTTTTATTTGATTTGAGCCCAGAAAAATAAATGCAAATGGATCATAATTGGAGTCAAAGTTTTTAAAATATTGCCCTCTTCGATCTCTATGAAATTACTCAGTCAATGTTTGGTCTAATATGAAATTTTACATAAAGTGTATTTAGAATAGGGGCAAGTTTTTAAACGTGTTTTTTGCTGAAAATTTGGCGTCGAATGGGTCAAGGGTTTAATATTATACCTTTGAGAGCTCTATCAAACTATTACGCCAATTTTGGGTCTTAACATTTGCAGTTTTAGAGAAAGCGTATTCAGACATACTGAAAACCTTTTAATTAGTTTTTTGGCGATAATTTGGTTGCCAAGAGATAAAGGTTTACAGAGTTGACCTTTCTCCACCATTTTTTTGTCGAAACATGATATTTAAGATGTAGGTTACTTGGGCATGGGTCAGACATTTTTATTCATTTAAGCCCTCCCCAAAAATGTAAAAGTGTCAAAATTGGAGTCAAATTTAAAAAAAAATGATGTATGCGGTCTCTAGCAACTTTTTGCTTTGATAGTTAAGGAAGCATGTTATATAAAAAGGCATTGCCGTTCATGTTCACTCTTTTCAATATATACATAGGCACATAAAGTTATGAACAGTACATAGGACCCGAGCAAAGCCGGGTAAAACTGCTAGTATATATCCATAAAAGTGAAAATTTCTGTCTTTGTGTGTGTCTGTGTACATTTCCCTACCAAATAACTTTGTCGAATTTCGGTCTGGTTACTTGAAATTGAACATACGGGGTGTTGAGATTTGGAAAAATCTTGATCGGTTTTCGGCTAGAAATTTGGCGCTGAAGGAGTGAACGTTCAACTATTTGTCCTTTGAGAACTCTACAAAACACCTCCGCGAATTTTGCCTCTACCCATGTGAAATTTTAAATATACGTTACTTGGACATAGATCAAATTTTGAGATTTGATTTGAGCCCAAAGCGATGAATGTTAAGTTGTCAAAATTGGGGGCAAAGTTAACAAAATATTTACCACTGCGGTCTCTACCAAATTACTTAGGCAATTTCTGGTTTGATCATTTGAAATTTTACATAAAGTGTATTCAGAGATAGGGCTAGTTTTTTAATCGGTTTGGATCGAAAGTTTGAGCTGCGAAGGGATCAAAGTTTTTAAGATTTTACTTTGTTCGGTTATAACATTTGAAATTTATACATAACGGGTATTTAGATATGCAGTAAGCTGTTTAATCAGTTTTAGGGCGAAAATCTGGTTGCAAAGATGTCAGAGTTGAAAGGGTTGATCTTTGTAGATTCTAGCAAATCCCTCCGACAATTTTGGATGTAAGCACTTGAAATTTAAAATGTAGGTAACTAGGACATGGGTCAAACATTTAATTTTCATTTGAAACCCAATCAATAAATGTTAAGAGTTAAAATTGGTGTCGATTTAAAAAAAAAAAACTTCTGCTCTCTCTGCGAAAAATTTGTTTGTAAACATTTGAAATGTTACATAACGTATATTCAGACGGAGGAAAATTTATGAGCAGTACCTACCGCCCGACCAAAGCCGGCCTGAACTGCTAGTATACATCTAAAGATAAAAGCAAATGGTGAGAACGAAAAAAGTTTCTTTTCAACACTTTCAAAGTTGAACGTTGGTTAACATATATTATATTCCCATGTATTCACCTGCTCACCAGTTCTGTTTTACTAGTTTAAGACTTTAACCTTAAAATTCGTAACTCTGACTTTGGACAAACATAAATCTTGCTGAGGTCTACCGGCATTATTTTGGGCAGAAATAATGAATTGTATTATTAGAATATCCAGGCGTGCATCTTTCATAGTCACGTTTAATAGAAACGGTCAATTAGTTTCGACCGTATTCTTTTTCTTTATAACGTCACTTCTGCATTAATGCTTTTCTACTTCTGTTATTACACTTTCGAATGTTAGTGCTTATTTCAAGTTTGTGTCTGCAATATTTTTAACTCGTAAGTGGCATATATAAACTAAGGAGTAATTCATATAAAGAATCGAACGTTATAATTAAATCTTTTTGGGGGAGTGTCCAGAAAGATGGCAAAAACACGGTATTTAGTAGAAATATAGTATAATTAAATGAAAAAGACGGATACAACGAATAAAGTAAGTGATTAAACGTTAAATAGGCTACTGATGTGCCTATAGTAAGCGAAAAGTTCAAATTCGTATACTAAGCATGACAGTATTTTTTATCAGAAAATGTCACACCAAATTTTACATTTTTAAGCACTAGAGCAGGAAAAAGAAAAAGTGCTATACGAAAAATTCAACGTGAAATGTCAAATATGATGATGAGCTTAAATCTATCAAGAAAAATGAATACATACAAAGCGCTGTGAAAAAGCATATCACATTAGCTGCAATCAAAATGGTGTTATTTCTTCATTTCCTGCTATTTTACTGCGCTATGAAATATGTATCTGTACATCACAGTATTATTAAAAAATACCACCATTAGATAATCCCCCAGGCTATATTAGCCGACTCAGCATTGAAACTGCCACCGGGAACCTAGCATGCTACAAGATTACAGTGGATTATTGCCACTCTTTTAAAGTTTGGATATCGACATTGACACAGAAAGACTTGGTTAGTACTTAGTATCTATTTGTTCTAGTTAGAAAAGGTACACTAAGACTGTTCAATAGTGATAGAGTTGAGTTAGAAATAAAACCTCTGCAGCCGATTTTGATATGAAATAGAATGAGTTTCTGTGCAATTCGTACGTATTATTCCTGTATATTTATGTAGTTTGCAACGAACACTAATGTCCCCAGCAAAATTTTCTTCAATGTTTGCCTGTTAGTTCAACGTCTAAAACATATTGGGAAATACAAGTTAAATGACAGGATCCTGATACTGATATATTAAGGTTCGTTCAGTTGTATGGACGATTCAGTGCTTTTAGTCGAAAACAGACTGTCAATCCTTGGAACATTCAAATAATCGCAATATCTACCTAAGTATTATTTCTTATTTTATGTAGATGACATTTCATACTATCTGAAAAGCATCATACACACACACACACATATGTATTGATTACACATTCGTCCAGCATATTAAAAGATTCTAATCCATTACAATATTGTAAAATGAGTGTCCTATAAAAATTTGAATATACTATTGCCATCAAAGGGCATACGAATTAGCGTAATAAAAATGAAGAAAATAGTAGAGGATTAAAGTTACAATTCAGACAGGTAGCAAAAATCAATAACCCCTACCAAATTCAACCAGTGTCCCGGCGTAATTAATGGAATTGGTTTACATTTCCGTTTGAAAATCGCGTTCACACAAGATTGCTTACCTGCGTAGTGCAGCATGCCTTTCTTCAAATCTAATGATGCCTGTTATGTACCGTTTCGCTAGAAATGTATTTTCAATTGTTGATTAATTAGTCATGGAAAGTGTTGTTATCTCTGATAGGTTCATACTAGTAGTGATTGAGGAGAAGAAATAAGAAGCTCTCAGGATTAATGCTGAAGTCCGTAAGGGGTCCATCCTGGGCCAAACTCCCTTCCTGATCTACAGTTATGATCTTCCAAATCACATCCTAAGATCATTCCATCATTCGTAGACATTTATGCGGACGACACTACAAACAGTGGTTGCACATCAAAGGCCGTAAACGACCACGTTCTCTCTGATTCACTCTCCTCTGATCTGGGGCATATGGTACAATGGGGAAAGAGGTGGCTGGTTACTTTTAATGCATCTAAATCCAAGCATCAGTCTCTACACAATCTACGTTCTGATGCAAATTTGGCACCGGTTGAAATGAATGGCTCCGATCTTGGGGAGGCTTTATGTCTTGACAAGCTCCTGGGATTGACCTTTACTGACCTGAAATAGAACACGTATGTCAAATCCATTGCCACGGTCGCTGGAAAAATGATGGGATCCTTCTAACGCTCCAGTAGATATCTCACTACTAATGTAATTCTCTACCTATATAAAAGTCAGATACAGCCAACAATGGAGTACTGTTGCCACATCTGGACAGGACCTGCTAGAAACAGCTTATCCTGCCTTGATAGAGTTCAGAATAGACTTCGTTGCTTAGTGGGGGATGCCCTTTTCTCTTCCCTGCAGCCTCTTTCCCAAAGAAGAGGCATTGCGCGGCCTGTCTCTGCTTCATCGTTATTTTAATGGCAAGTGCTCAGCTGAGCTTCAATCTACTGCCCCACACTCACCAAACTTTCACTAAAAACACTCGTCTAGCCAAAACCACTATAAATAATTTCCCACACTCTTTATCTGTGTCTAAACCTAAATGTAGATTCCATGAACAAAGCTTCTTTCTTAGAAGTGCACGCCTGTGGAACTGCCTTCCGATTGCCTGCTTTCCAGCTGACTACAATCTGGTTGTCTTCAAATCCAACGTAAACAAGTTCTTGATAAACCGCTTCCCTCAAAAAAATTCCCTCTACTTATTTTTACTACGCTATAATCACATTGACTAATGTATACCTATTAACGCTTACATCGAGTGGCCTCCGGACCTTTATAAGTGGTAATTCTTGTATAAAAAAAAGAAACAAAATGTCTCTTATTCCATTAATACGCCTTAATATTCTCATGAGCTTTTAATATCTACAATGCGTATCAATATATATTCTTAAGCGTTCCCATTTAAATAGATGCTGAAACATTTGTAAAAATATGTGCTGACCTAATCACTTTTTAAATTGCGTTTTGACGATAGCGTAATGATAACCATAGTAGCTAGTTAATTAAATCTATTGACTGGATTAGCAAAAGAAAAAAAATAATCCACTTCTTATCAAAATATGACTGACATGTTCAAAATAACATGATATGGGCAACGATAAAAATAAGGAAAAACTAGAGAAGCCGTCGTATTTAGTTTTTTTTTTTTTTTCAGATTTCGTATCCTGATCTTCGGAAAGCGCTCGGGACCAGGTGTTTATACAACTCGTTTTTTTTTTTTTTTTTTCATTTTATTATACTTGCTTGTGCCTCAGCACGTGCGACCCGTATAACGACAGCCGATACGTTATGGCTACTTAATGAGATATTGAATATGGCAGCGGTACATCAATTGCGCAGTTTTTACCGCTTAAGTAGAATTAACACGGTAACTGATGTATGAGTAATGCATTTAGTTATTCGCACACGCTCACGCGTACATCCACACGTACATCCACACGTACATCCACACGTATCCTCGATCATACTTATTATTTCACAGTCTCATTTCACCGACTCATAGATACGGCAACATACCATTAGGAAATAACAATGTATCCGTTTTCGATGGCAAGTATATTACTTAGGGAAATTCAAATTTTATATACAGTATCACGGAAAAAAGAAACAACACCGATTCGAAAGAAAACCACGTACATATAATTCGCCGTATTTATTATAAAAACGAATGTTGCATAAACATGTTATTGAAATCAGTTTTAATAAGAAACAAATGTAATACGAAGATATCATTACTCAGGTACTTCAATTTCTTTAAAATTTATCTGCGGAAATACAAAAACTTTAATTAAAATCTACGTCTATTAAATTAATGGGAATGATAAAATACATGTATTTTAATAAAATAGCATGACTACAGATACATAAATGTTAATTTAATGACATGTCTATTTGAATTTCATAAAATATATCAAAACTTTCTTTGATTCGATGTTAGTGTGCAATTATGTCTGTGTGATTTATGTGAGTTACATAAAAATATAAAGGTTATATAATTTTTATAAATTTCATATTTATAAATATTTCATATTTATAAAAATTAAAGTAAAGAAAATACAGGAAAATGAAAGAACTTAAAATTTACAAATAAAAATATATATCTGTTAGCCATTAAGCCCGTGACATGAAGACTCCACTCATCCGTAAAATAAAAACTGAGTATATTTATTATACTTAGCCAAAAACTGAGCATAACATGAACAGCTTGATGAACATGAACATGAACAGCTCGAATAATTATTCATAAAAATGTTTATTTGTAACTTATAATTCAAAACCTTGTAAGCTATTTGCTCTTTAACTGAGTATATAACTATGCACCCAATGATATCGTGATCAAACGTATTCTGGTAGGGTACTCAATGCGCTTAAAAATACATTGCTGTGTAAAACACGTTGCACCCTGTCTTGCTCGGCATTTTAAGTTCACATCTTTTGGTGTCGCTCTCGGCCGCGCGTATAAAACGGCTCTCTTTGTCTGTCTCTAATTTCAAAGATTCAAATTTTCTATTTTACAATATTTTCTTTCCTTCTTCATCGTTGGACATCACCTAGCACACTTATTTGTAGGCATCAGCAGCTGCTGTCATGCGCTCTGTTACACTGTTTGTATAATTCTTTTGAGTAGATAAAAGAGCGATTCATCTATATATCCCAAGAAAGTGAAAGTGTCTATGTGTGTATCTGTGTGTCTGTGTGTGTACATTTCCCTGCGCAATAACTCTGTCAATTTGAAGTCTACAGACTCGAAATTTGATATACAGGGTACTAAGATTTGGGAAAATCGATGTGGTCGGTTTTCGGCCAGAAAATTTACGATTAAGGGGTAAAAGTTGAACGATTTCACGTTTGAGAACTCTACCAAACTCCTCCAGTAATTTTCGGTCTAAACACTTGAAATTTTAGATAGAGCCTCATTGGACATGGATCTAAGTAATAACTTAATTTGGGTCGAAACAATAAATATAAAGGGGGCAAAATAGGGGGCAAATTTAAAACAAAATACCACTGTTTCTTTTTTTTGCTCAACATACATCTCCAAATACCCGGGCAACGCTGGGCACCCATGCTAGTACATCTATAAAAGTGAACGTGTGCGCGCGTGTGTATGTGTGTGTGTGCGTGTGTGTGTATGTGTGTGTGTGTGTGCACATTCCCTACGCAATAACTCTGCCAAATTCCAGCTGTTAAGAGGTCCAAGTTCAACGGTTTAACCTTTGAGAACTCTACCAAACTCCTCCGACAATTTTGAATCTAAACCCTTGAAAATTTAGGTACAGCTTCCTTGGACATGGATATGACTGAATAACTTGATTAGAGCACAACACAATAAATTTGAAGGGATCATAATAGGGGTTAAATTAAAAAAAAAATGACCGATTTTTTTTTTTTTGCCCAACATACACCTCCAAATACCTGGGCAACGCTGGGCACCCATGCTAGTTAACTATAAAATACACTTTTTACTTTAAAGTGGACGGCGAGGTAATATTATTTCAAACTTTGAATATATACTATCTTGGTAAACGTAATACCATATGTACTTATTTATAAGAGGAAGCCCATTAAATTAGTTGTGTCATATTTTTCAAAATTGTTATCTTGTTTTTTCGGGGCGGGTATAGGGATAGTTGTATCAACGATAAATACGATAGGGTTTACACATTCTTGGTAACTTGCAATAGAAAAATATATTAAAAAAATATGTTGTTAAAGACAGGGAATCATAGAAAAGTGTCCGCCTCTCCTTAGTTGAATATTTTCCACGATTAGACTCATCATACAACGCTGTTGTCTCGGAATTAATATTTGATAAACATTCTTAAAAATGGCCGTCGTGCCAATAAAAATAAGGGAATTGATTTTTATGGAGAAGAAAACGCTCAGTTTCTTTAATTCCATAGCTAAACAATTTGAAATGCATTGATTATCAGTGAACAAATAAAACGAAAAAATATTTAACGCATGGAACAATCCAAAACTCTCGAAAAGTCTATAAAACCTGAAAGCTCACAGATAGAGGTGAGAGGAGACTTTGCTTAAATGCAAGGAAACGCCCATATTGGCAGGCCAGGAAGCTCCTTGAAAATACAGATCCGTCTGTAAATATATCTCTTCTGACGAGTAAGAGAACTTAAAGACTATTAGAAATAGGACAAGCTAATTAAAGGAACATTTCTGTAAGATGTTGACAAAAACAAAACAAGAACTTGATAATATTGTCTACTCAGATGAATGCAGGATAGAAGTTTATCAAGGGGCCAATGCCCACGTAAGAACTACAAATGTATCAGGAAAACCTTCAAAGATGCAAATTCTTCTATTAATATGTAGGGATATATCAAAGTTACTGGAAAAAGATGCATCAAACTGTATAGAGACAACTAAAACAGTTACAAATACCAAGATATAATTGATGAAACATTCCTTCCAACCGACCAAAATCAGCATGAATTTCTGCAAAATGGTGAAAGGTGCCATACATCTAAAGTTTCTAGAAGGTATTTTGAAGAAAAAGGTTATGGCTGTGTTGGCTTAGTTCCCAGCACAGTCCTTACTTAAACCCCATAGCAAATCTGCGGGTTTTTAAAAATTTAAATAAGGATCACCTTTTCATTACCATCTCTTCATTAAAATTATTTTTATAACCTGCATAACATATAGTTTAATTTGTTAATTTTATAAGTAATTTTAATAATAAAAACAATAGGGGTCCGGAGAAAAACCGAGAAAAATATTCTTTTAAAAAATATATTTTGGGGAACAATTTTAAAAATGTACTGAATGGGCATTCATAATTGATCGATGCTATAAACTTATATATATATATATATATATATATATATATATATATATATATATATATATAGTAATATTTAGTTTTCGTTAAAGGTTAACTGATTACATAAAAGAGATGATAAAAAGGCATATAAATTAGTTAATACAGACAAAAGCACAAAAAATCACAACCATAATAATTATAATTGCATCAACAACGAAATGGCCACTAAATCTTAATCGACAATGCTTACAAACACAGGTGGTTTATAAAGCTACAATTGCCCGCATAGCAAACCCAACTGACAATAAAATATTATATTGGTCTGGGCGGTGCATATTTTAAAGACAGAGTTACAGTGAATAAGCGTTTCTTTACTAACCTCAACCTCCTTAAACAATATCTCACTAACTACCCGCTGTCTACATTTAAAAATAAAAATAACCTTACACCAACTAATAATTTGGAAAATATTAAAAAATCAGGTACATGCAATCCTAAAATTATCCACGCTTTCTTTGTCTAAACTAGATACATCTTATGACTTTTCACGCTTTCTTTATGTTTATCACGGTGGTGAATTAATTAACAAAAAAGTGAAACTACTATAAACTTTCGGCATTACAACTCCCATCTTAGTAGCAACTTTGCACCTTTCTGAAATATCCCGCATACAACTTTGATAAATCTGCCAAATCATACACTATGTACAACCATTTGCCACATACAATTAATTATGAGAACCTCAACATATTTAAACCCCCATATCTCAATCTTCCAATACCCTACCTCATCTTACCTTTCCGCCTTACCCTCTCTCTTACATACTCCAAACACTTTTACTTGTGAATGTGTTGTCTATGCGCATATACGTATACGTATGCCTGTCTTTTGTTTACCATGTATATATGCATGCATGTATGTATTTTCTTGGTATATTCATATATATGTAACTATATAATGATTGCAAAGTATTGTCGGACAAGTGCCACTCCCTCAGACACTTAGTCCATTAACCCAAAATGACTTTTTTTAGTCCTACCGGTGAATTCACACGCTCAAGTAGGCATGCCACTAAATATAGTCATTGAGATCAATTATTAAATGCTTTCAGTATTTTAAGCTTCCACGCGTCACAACTTTTCCATCGCCACAGGACCAATTTTCTAGACAAATGCAGAGGAAGTATCTATACAGATGATGTCAAAGAGTCTTAGCTTTGAATGGCAGCTAAGTCTCTCTCTCTCTTTCTCTCTCTCTCTTTCTCTCTCTCGGTTCAAAATGTTGAGATCCAGCAACAAGCAAGAGCAAGATAGATAGCAAGTTAAACTGCAGACCAGCTTAATGCGAGTACTGGTCTCCCACTTTATGTATATTTTTAATTAGAAATTTGCTTCTCCTAGAAAGGTTGCCTTCACCACGGCTTACAGGAGTCCTCTCCACACCAACACACACATACATACACACAAACACGCAGGTGCTAGTTGGCAGTTGGCCCCGAAAAAGGGTTCATTCGCCCTTTGGAAGGCCTTGTTTTTATCCTTCAGGGAGACGAGCCACCCTCCCCACCAAACAAGTCTGGTGTGGGTACCAGTTTAGTCGCCGGTGACCCGACCATGAGGTAGGTGCTACTGGGTTACATGGTACCAGTAGCATATGACATGACCTGACATGTAACTATACAAGTATATACTTTCCAATAACTACCCTATACTCCTACCACAATTTTACAATTAAACTTACTTAAACTATTATTCATTCAGCACCTAATTATACATTTACTAGCGGGAGTACCCGGCGTTGCCCGAGTGTTTGTTTCCGGGACGGGAGGTGTTTAAAAAATGTTATGGTAGGTAAGTAGGAAGGATCAAACCCGGAGTCATGAGTAAAAGTAGGAAAATAAAGTGTGAAAAAAAACAAAAAAACATCTGCAACGTTAACAGTTCGGCCACCAAGAAAAGCCCATTCCAGTTGTTTAGGAAAAAAAAGAAAAAAGAAAACGACTACGGTAGGTCGGCGCGAACGTGAAAATATAATGTGAATTGTCCAGCACGCTAACCACTACGCCACAGAGCACTGCAGGTTACTTTAGTGATTTTAAATAACTTCACATGAAAGAACTACGAAGCCAAACTGGTGTTCTCTTCTCAACTGTTCCTTGTGAACGATCCCCAAACGGTGTTAAGTGGTGGCAGGGGGAGGAGGAATTTATTAGAGAGAAAATATTTTACCACTTCCATTGATCTTAACCGATTTTGGCCGTGACTTCTCAGCAGAAAAAGTATAGAAATCTAGGATTATCGAGGAATTTGAGAAATAATAAGCCTATAACACACCTCAGATATTGTTCTGCCGTTTGTGCATATTATATTTGCATGAAATATCTTGATTTTTAATCCTATTAAGGTCAAAATCCGACGGGAAAAATGAGTTCATTTTATTTATATATATATATATATATATATATATATATATATATATATATATATATATATATATATATATATATATATATAAAGAGAGAGATAGAGAGAGAGAGATTAAACTAACATACTCCCTTAAGACCTGTTAAGAATATAGCTTAGTATACATTTTATTATCTTTTATTACTTTTTTATAAATTCTTCTATTTACTTATTTTAGTTTGTCTTTCTTCACTTTATTTACTTATTTGTCTACGCATTATCTCTTTTATATTATGTTTTTGTAGATAATCTCTTATGTTTTCTCATATTTTGCTTCTGCATGTCCTCTCATATTTCCTAGTTTATAATATATAATTTTACCCATATATAATATGTATCCTCTCGTCTTTATTTATTCACTTATTACTTTTATCATTTATCTATTTATTTATTCTGGTATGTATCTATCCTCCCCTTTTCACCTACTAAATACTATTTATTTATCTATAGATATATTTAGTATTTTCCATTCATTCTTCTTATTTTCTTATTATTATCTTAGATATAAATATATTATTGCTATTTTCATCTATTTGTTTATCGTTTAATAAAGTTTTTGTTACTTATTTCTGTGCACGTTTGTATGTTTGCACATATATAGATACATAAGTTTGTATATATAAGTATATATATATATAAGTGTATATATATGTGTATATATATATATATATATATAATAAATTCCACAGCCAAACAACGTCGCAGCTCACAAGAGCCATGACAGTCAAAGAACCGGAAGTCCAATACTCGAGTTTCGCCCTCATTTGGGCTCATCAGTTAGACACATCCGCACTCAGGATTCGAAAATGAGGGCGAAACTCGAGTATTGGACTTCCGGTTCTTTGACTGTCATGGCTCTTGTGAGCTGCGACGTTGTTTGGCTGTGGAATTTATTATATACAATCTCTCACATTCTGAAAATCATATATATATATATATATTATTTTTCTTACCGTTTTATCTGTTGTGTTACATATGTTTCGGATGTTGGACCATGTTTACGATCCAACATCCTCGTCAGACCTTACAGAAAAGTTTTTCTCTAAGGTCTGACGAGACTGTTGGATCGTAAACATAGTCCAACATACGAAACATATGTAACCAAACAGATAAAGCGGTAATAAAAATAATACACATATTTGCTCTGCAATAGTATTGAGCGCCCTCTTCAGGTTTTTACTAATTACCAGGTTTACCACACACACACACACACACACACACACACACACACACACACACACACACATATATATATATATATATATATATATATATATATATATATCCCTACTAATATTTCTAATTCTAATCGATTACGTTAATTTCATTCGCTTTCGTTTTACTCTGCGATTAGAATAAGTAATAAGACACATATCTACTCTTGATTAATTGACGTATTCCTTGCGCAATATTATTACCAGCCCATTGCAGATACTGCCTTGCCCAAAATGTCTGCTGACCGATTTTCCTGGCCCTTTTGCCATGTCTATATTCTCATCCTTTTTCACCCCATCTCTTTCCCTCTTTCCCTCTTTCCCCCTCATTCTTTTTCTCTCTTTCGATAACCTCACATGAAAAACCGTAAATATAAATATTTATGTATATCTCATTTACCTATACTTTTTTCTATCGCTATGTTTATTTACTTCTTATTTTTTATTTATTCATCTTTATTATTTTTCATTTAATTATTTTTTTTATTTAATGATTTCTTTTAATTTTATTAAATATTTCGTTATTTATTACTGAACTGCATATTAGCTGCCGCATTAAATTCAGCTCTGATCATCGATCTTTACCGCTTTCTCACATTTTTCATGGTTTCTTCATCATTAATAACTTCCCTCAACCGCCTTCTTTTCTCCTCCCTTCTCTTTCCCAATCTTTCCTTTCTTCTTTGCTCATGATTTTCTTACTGAACGCCCTTTCTTTTCCACCTCTGTCATCTGTCACCTGTCACATTTTTGTCGCTTATAGTTTCTGTATCCTTTTATATTTCCTATTTTCCTTTTCCATGAGATTACAGTTGGAGCTATAGCTTTTAAATTGGTATTTTTTCTTCATCCCAATAATAAACCTTCAAATCTGTTAGTTTTGACGCAATTATTGGATCTATAACTCGATTCTGATAGTGAAAAACGGTAATCTATAATATAATTCTCTCCTGTCTGTTTAAATGCATGTCTGTTTAAGTGTACGTATGTATGTATGTGTTTATACATGTCTACCTAAAAATTTTGTCACAGGCGACAGATTGCTATGAGATGCTTATCGTTTTTAAGCAGAAGCGTTCGGATGACGAATATGGAAAAATTGGCGAAAACCATTTATTACTTCCCCCTCAACGGGGCACATTTCTACAAGGAGGGGTTGCTTATGCGCAAATATTTTCGAGAGTGATTTGTCTTTTCGATTCCCTAGCTTTAATTTTAAACTTCGTCACTTCCGGTTGGGTGATAGACGCAACGGCAAAGACGTCACGTTTTTTTTTCTTTCACGTTCTTTTCCTCCTTCGCGGTACGGGTTCCAGCCTACTTGTCTAATACCGGTGTTTTTATTTCTCAGCAAACAATTTCAAACACCGGGCAACGCCCGGAACCCAGTCTAGTAATATACAGTAAACCTCCTTTAATTTGAACTTCCTCTAAAGTTGGACTTCCTCTCATTTAGACTTCCTATTATTTGGACTTCTTCTAAACCTGGACTTTCTCTTAGCTTGAACTGTCTCGTCATTGAAATTGTCTTCGCATATTTGATGAGGAGTTGCAGTAAAACTGTTTAGATGGTTGAGTCAGATATTGTGCAGAAATGTTAATATTGGTACTATGTAATTAATGTAGATTAGCTATTGATAATTAATTTACACTAACTGTACATTTGTTTTTTTTTTCAGATTGCTATATTTAAAATAGTGTAAAACAACCCATAACAATGTCTTGCAACTCTAAATGGAAACAAGTGTCACTGACTTTATTCGAAAAACGTAAAATTATAGAAAGATTAGACGCTGGAGTTGAAAATGTCGTTATATTGAGAGATTATTAGATTGCAAGAAGTACACTGTTTTACATCAAAAAGAAAAAGGAGGAAATATTGAATGCTGCTCCTTTGTCTCCAAATAAAATACATGTAAAAAGAAGGACTCTTCGAAGACCAAAGCAAGTTGAATTTGATCGAATATTGCATGAGTGGTGTGTAGCAAAACGGAATAAAGGTGTAGCAATATCTGGGCCCATGTTAATTGCTAAAGCAAAATCTCTTAAGGAAGAGTTGAATATCGCAGAAGATATGAAATTCAGTGAAGGCTGGCTTAGGAACTTTCAGAGTAGACATGGTATAAGACAATTAACAGTCAGGGGAACAACGGTCTGCTGATACAAACTCATCATGAAATTATTCTGACAAATTCAAGACGATAATTGCCGATTATGGTTTAACACCAGGGAATTTTTACAACACTGATGAAAGTGACGTAAATTGGAAGTGCTTACCTTCAAAAACATTAGCCGGGTCCGAGGAGTAGAAAATAAAAGGATTCAAATTAAATAAAGAAAACCTAACAGTTATGGTATACGCTAATGCTTCTGGAAACAAACTTAAGCTTCTTGTCATCGACAAACCAAAGTGTCCTCGAGCATTGAAAGGAGTTTCGCCTTTGCCAGTATACTATTATTCTTCACGAAATGGATGGATAAATCAAGAGTTGTTTAAAAAATGTTTTTTTCCAAGAATTTCTGCCAGTTGTCCAGAGGCGTTTTCTTGAATTAGGTAAACCTGATTCAAAGTGCTTGCTTCTGTTGGACAATTGTAGATCACGTCCTCATGAGTCAGAACTAGTGTCATCTTGCGGGAATATTGTCGTATGCTACTTACCACCTAATGTGACTTCTCTCATCCAATCTATGGATCAAGGGATTATTTGGAACTTAAAATGTTTCTACAGAAATGATTTCATGATGAATATGATAAATAGTACCGTGAGTATAAGCGATTTTCATCGAAATTTTACTATCAAAAATGGCATATTTTCTCTCGCAAGTGCATTGAATATAGTTCGAGCAAGCACATTAACAAAGTCATGGGATAAATTATGCCCAGCGCCAAAGGCTTCTGAACTGAAAGAATAAGAGAACACATCTGGTCTAGAAGAAATTCTTGAAACCAAACGGTTACCGACCAGCGGCACTTAAATCACTTAATGCAAATGGTGTTGAAATGTGGCCGCAACAAGATGAGGGAACTACTGATCAATATCACGAAGGCAGTAATGGTGATGAAAATAGCGACAGCTCCCGTTCTCTTGATGTAAATAATGTAAATAACCAAGAACACACTGATGAAGCAATATCATGGGATGATGCAGAAAAGTCTATGGAGACGCTTATAAAATTTCTCGAAAAAAGTCCTTACTTTAGTGACAACTATGTTTTACAAGCAATTTCACTCCGAAGAGATATAATCATAAAGAAGCTACAGAACCAAGAAATTGTAGATTTTCGTGATCGCTTATGGAATATAATGGCACCGCCCGAGAGCTCAGTCGATGAAAATAGAAACTGCAATGAGACTCATTCAACGAATAACTAAAAATATGCATTTTACATAAATGTATGATTCTGTAGATGATAACTTAGCTAATAAATACCTAACAAGTAAGGGTAGATTTAATTTATTTTCAATGTTTTTGTTCCTGGTAATAAGATTTAACAATTTTTACTTGCAATATATCATAAATTCAACTTAATATATACTTGAAATATCATATAGCAATGAATTTATTTTACTATTTCTTAATTCCTAAAAATCAAAGTTAACTGCAGCATATTTTTGTATCAGGAAACTTGACCAGCATTCTCTATTTTGAATGAAGCGGATGTTCAAATTATAGGAGTTATACTGTATATATATATATATATATATATATATATATATATATATATATATATATATATATATATATTATATATATATATATATATTACTAGATTGAGTTCCAGGCGTTGTCCGGTGTTTGAAAGTGTGTGGTGAGTAATAAAAAATCAGTATTAGACAAGTAGGCTCGAAACCGTACCGCGAAGGAGGAAAACAATGTGAAAGAAAAAAAAAACGTGACGTCTTTGCCGTTCCGTCAATCGCCAAAACGAAAGTGGCAAAGTTTAAGTTAAAGCTAAGGAATGGAAAAGAGAAATGGCTTTCGAAAATATCTGCGAATAAGCAATCTCTCATTGTAGAAATGTGGCCAGTTAAGGGGAAGTAATAAATGATTTTAGCCAATTTTTCCATATTTATCGTCCGAATGCTCCTGCTTAATATATATATAACTAGTGATAACGAGATTTGCCCCATTACAGGTTCGTGCGTGCATAAATTATCTGTTTTTTACGCAAGTGAATTATAAAAAACATATTATTTTCTAATTAGTATTCTTCAGTGTTGCTCCAATTTGCGTAAGAGCGAAGAAAAACGACATTATTGTATTCTGTACTTTCACCGCTGATATATGAAACCTTACAAAATATGTCTGGTGCTTATCGCTTAAATAGTTTGTTTTAGTGTTTTAATCATTTATGCAGAATACGGAAAATGCTTAAACAATAAGGCTATTATTAGGAAACTGATTAAAACATAATGGGGGTGGCGCTTTGGCGTGTCGACTTTGTTTTAAAATCTAATTAACGAATATGTTATTATTAACTATTTTATGTTTTTGTATTAGTCATACTTTTCAAAAAATATACATATTAAAGAATATATAATGATCTATTTCTATAGTAAAATCAAATTTAAAATAAAAGTATACGTATTGACTTTAAAAAATTTAACACAAAAGAAAATAGTAGCCATAGTTATTAATCGCATTTTGCAGATATGTATTAAGATTTGGTTATTAGTAATTGAGACTACTTATATATATATATATATATATATATATATATATATACATATATATATACATATATAAATATGTATATGAAATATATATATATACATGTAGATAAATATACATAAATATACATATATTCGTATATATAAATAATATATATATATGTATATAAATATATATATATATATGTATATTAAAAAAAATGATTCCTATTTTCTGATGCCAAGACGATTCTGCTAATTGTCTTTTTTATTAGAATTTTGTTTAAAGTAAAATCTTCCACAGCTGGTTATAACGATAAAATAACATATATTATATTTTAAAATACCAGTAAAGCTTAAACCAATAGATCATCCGCAGTGTATTTTGACGTTTAGGAAAATATCTACATATTTAACATGTGCTTTTACGAAGATCTGGAAAGATTACACCTCTATAGTTAAAGAAAATTAAAGATTTACGAAGAATCGGAATCGAAACAGGTAGTTTTAATCGAATAGGGAGTTAAGCACGGAATCGGTAATTGTATCGCAATCGGAAAACATATTGGAATCGTCCCATAAGCAATATATATACATATATATATATATATATATATATATATATATATATATATATATATATATATATATATATATATATATATATCCAACTAGCATCGTCAGAATTCTATGAATTCTGACGATGCTAGTTGGATTTTTTCCTCTCTTTGAGGATTTTCCTCTAGCTGAAACAATTTGTAAACTCATTCTGGACTCACAGTAATAAATTTCCTATATACTGCTCTGACTACACATTGAGCACTCTAGTCCTGTTTTTTCACCACTGGTAAATAAATATATATATATATATATATATATATATATATATATATATATATATATATATATATATATATATATATATATACCTAAATCTATAAATATCTATAAACACAAAAACACACACGTGCACTTACGAACACACGCATATATATATATATATATATATATAAATATATATATATGCCCATAAAATATACACAGCTGCACACATACGAATATATATATATATATATATATATATATATATATATATATATATATATATATATATATATATATATATATAAACATGGGTGTCTAGTTGGAACTTGTCGACAAATAATCCGCTTAGAAAATTTATGATCTGTCTGCTTTAGTTGGCGAAGAACATTTTTGTCTTCAACTTTGACAGGTAAATCCTTTAACCTTGTTATTTTTATTTAGCTACTGTCTATTTTTTGTCCATTCGGTCTTTAATATTGACTCTCAATAAAACTCAAACTTTATTCCTTTACCTCCTATGTTCGTATTATCTGTGTATAATTGTGTCAAATAGATTTGAATGTTACTTTTCCAATATCATTATTAAATGGATACTCGCCTTAACTCTAAGTGTTTTAGCAAAAAGAATACCTGCTTTTTTTTTAGATTAAGATAAACATTATCTGAACAACGTACGTATTTATTCTTCAAACCACCCTTACATTGCTTTTACGCGATGCCGCTAAGATGCATTGTATTTAAGCAAGTTAACGATAACTGTTATTGAATGATTTTAGAGAGTATTTGAATGTATACTACACACTAGTCGCAGGTCTTCGGTTTCTCCATTCACCAGACTCTCAAGTAAACTTGAGAACGAGGTAGTTCACCTTTAAATGATTTTTTTAATTATAAAATTCAATGTAAAATGAAAATAATTCGAAATTTACAAACTGGCACGTCACCGCCAGAATAATAATAAAAACGATTCCTTCAGAATAACTATGTTCCCTTACATATAAAGAAAAAAGATGGTATACTTGCGAATAGTTTCCCTAAATAACAAGACTAAGCAAGAATTAAAAAAAAAATCAGTTCAATTCAGCAAAAACCAATGATGGTATTTCTCATTAAACTATACTATATTTTCCAGATTTATATTTGAAGATTATATTTACCGGAGTGACCGCTCTCTCCTTTTTTTACACTGATTACATCATTTTATAACATCCCTTACTTTACTTGCTGATCTCTTTAACGTGTTTAATATCTAACGGTAACGTTTTATTATGCACAAATGTAGTCATTTACATTGCCTTAACACAGCAGAATATCATTCACCACTATTTTTACTTTTTTACTGGTATATAGCAAAAAAGACCTCATCTCATCGTTCGCATTAGACGCTGCCCGCTCAGGTTTGATTCCTAGTATTTAAGTTTTCATGTCCGTAGACCGTTTACTCCTTAGTTTTTCCTGTTTTGTAATATTATTTTAATTTAATTAT
>NC_136509.1:77335433-77337933 GCF_053919585.1 Euprymna scolopes
ATAGCGGTAAGAAGCGCCGACGATCGTATAGCCGGCCGAGTTCCAATCCTATCTTGAGGTAGTTTCATTTCTGACTAATCTGATGAGATGTGATACAACGGAACAGTAATATATTTATATACAGGGTAATTCAAAAGTCTCCATACAAATAGTTTTAGTTCAAAAGTCTTTATACAAATAAATAAAGAAAATATTGTTTGTTTGTTTTGCACATTAATGACATACACTTTTAAAGTTCACAAAACGTTTTGCTGCAGTATCGTGTGTTATGTGTTCCATGTTTTCTGTTAAATCCTCCAGCAATCTTGCAGTTACGTCCACACATCAATATGATCTCAATTCTTTGTTGTTTGGTCAATAACATTATTAACATACTTAAAAACAAAAAATAATAGAAATAAAAAAATATAACTAAACAAGAAGTAATTTATTTTTTGTATGAAGAGTTCTGAATCACCCCAAAATAATTATGGAGAAGTTTAAATCACCCTGTATATGTTTAAAAGCTTAAAGGCTGCGTAAATACCATTTTTTTATTAATGAGTCACACTCATATAATTCAAAATAAATCCAGGATAAGCATTAAAAACTGAATAAAGTTTTAACTGAATCCTGAATTATACTGTAGAACCTTGGGATACGGTGTCGCTAGGATACGTTTTTTTTCAGCCTACCGTGAGGTATACGACGTTTTTCCCGGCCTTTGGTTACGGTATTTACCCCGCCGCTGTTTTTATAATGCTATTGTATACTTGTGTATTATATACTGTATTGTATTTTGTTTCTAATGTTTACTGCTATATTCTTCGGTTGTACTGTATTAAGAGAAAACCAAGTGATCACTGGGACGTGGAAAATATAATAACTTAAGAGAATTGTTAATAATGTGTGTTTGTTGCCATCGGAATTAGACATATTGTAGACGCATTAGATGATGGTTTCTTGATTTCTTCGCAAATTGCTGCCTTTTATATAATATAAAATAATTAGTGATAGTTCACTTACGACTAGTGTATTCATCTTAGGCGGATTAAAAAAATAATACCGCACGGTCGGCCTAGCTCCAACCACTGTCTCATCGCCTCAATATTGCATAATTTCTTTTCATATGTATTTTAATCGGATACAATTTTCTGCTAACGACACGTATATTTCCAACAAAGCGGACAGTCAGCAAAAACGCCTTCCTCTTCACCGGAGAGTCCCTAGATGACAGAAAACGTTTTTCTCTCATATTTCCTTTAATCTGACTGCTAAGCCTTCAAACATTTTTTACGCCTCTGCCTAAATGCAAAACTTTAAAAAGGCAATGTTATATGTGATCCCAAATAATAAACTTTTACGACCGAGTCACAATAGGCCATTTTTAGTGAAAAACATATAGTAACATATGCTTTTTGTTATTAAAATTTAATGCAAAATCTTGTAAAAAGTCTGATTAAGATTTTGGATGACATAGGGAACTCCAAATAATAATACGAGTATCCAGTTTATAAAAACAGAAAATGCTGAAAATTGAAATAAATGAAAATGGCAGGGAGGAAGAAAATGCAATTAGATTAAGTAAAGAATCTGATCAAGTACAAATTAATTAAAATTTCCTTGCAAAATATAGCAGCACATTTCAGGCCATGAAAGAAATTACATCACAAACAAAATGACTCGTTAAAAATAACAGCAAATACCGAGGAAATATTTTTCTAGCAAATAACTAGAAAGGAATTCGGTTTCTAGGCTTTGGCCGATTCATCAAAAATGATTTGACGCGTATAATAAAAAGAATATTTTGAAACGAACGTCAATTTACGAATTGACGTTCATTTCATCAGAGAATATGATGAATCAAATTGCAGTCATGTGTAGAACTATGAAAAAAGATTTTTTTATTGGGTTCCCCAAAATAGATATTATACTCGCTTTGAAGCATTGTTATTTTCATGAATGTTAATTATTTCGCTTAATATTCAGGTAGTAAAATCTCCGCACATAATTTAATGAACTAAAATAATACTTAAACGTATATGACTTGTGTTTTATGAATAGCTTCCGACGTTGAAAGCAGAAAAAATTCTCCTTTTCGACAGCATCATTTGTAAACTGTTAGGATTTAACAGTAACTTATTACAACTGTAAATAATTTAGCTAGTGTTAATTTGGACAATGACACAAGAGAACAACTCAGATTCGGACAACAGAAATAGTTCTTGAGGCGATAACATAAATGTAAGCAGCACGCTGGATGTCATACTTTAAGCAGAACTACGTCACATTTTGGAGCTGAGAGAACCAAAGTTTTATAAATAATTCTTTGTTTAAGCTACACTAATGAGACCTCTCCAATAATGTGTAAGCCTTGATAATGTAAGCGAATGTAAAGTCGATGTTTCTGTCTGTATGGGTCACTTATTTCACGTAAGATATAACACAAAAGGAGAAAGAAGCAACAATAAAAATAAAGATCACAAACAAATGAGAATTACAGATGAATAATCACTCATAA
>NC_136509.1:77340433-77435433 GCF_053919585.1 Euprymna scolopes
TATATATGTATATTTATATGTATATATATACATGTATATATATATTTATATATATGCATATATATTTATTTATATATGTGTATAAATATATTTATATATATGTATATATATATATTAATATATATGTATATATATATTTATATATATATTTATATATATATATGTATATATATATATTTTATATATATATGTATATATATTTATATATATATATATGTATATATTTATATATATATATGTATATATGTATTTATGTATATATTTATATATATATGTATATATGTGTATATATATATTTATATATGTATATATATATATTTATTTGTATATATATATATATTTATATATGTATATATATATTTATATATATGTATACATATATTTATATATATATTTATATATATATATGTATATATATATGTATATATTTATATGTATATATATATACATTTATATATATGTATATATATTTTTATATATATATGTATATATATATATGTATAAGTATATATGAATTTATATATATATATATTTATAAGAATGTATATATATGCATATATATTTATATATATGTATATATATATGTGTACATATATTTATATATATGTATATATATGTATATATATTTATATATATATATGTATATATATGCATATATATATTTATATATATGTATATATGTGTATATATATGTATATATGTATATATATGTATATATCTATATATGCATATATATATATTCACATAAATGTATATATATTTATACATATGCATATATATTGATACATATGTATATATATATTGATATATATGTATATATATTAATGTATATGTATATATATGTATCTATATTGATATATATGTATATATATTTATATATGTATATATATATATTTATATATATGTATATATATATATTTATATATATGTGTATATATTTATATATATGTGTATATAGTTATATATATGTATATATTTATATATATATATATGTATATATGAATATAGATATGTATATATATATATTTATATATATGTATATATACATATTTAATTATATGTATATATATATTTATATATATATGTATATATATATTTATATATATGTATATATATATTTATATATATGTATATATATACTTATATATATGTATATATATATTTATATATATGTATACATATATTTATATATATGTATGTATATATTTATATATATATGTATACATATAATTATATATATGTATACATATATTTATATATATGTATGTATATATTTATATATATATATGTGTATATATTTATATATAGATATGTGTATATATTTATATATATATATGTATATACTTATATATATATGTGTATATATTTATATATATGTATATATGTGTATATATATATATATATGGGTGTATATATTTATATATATATGTGTATATATTTATATATACGTATAGATGTATATATATATTTTTATATATATGTATATATATATTTATATGTATATATATATTTATATGTATGTATATATATTTATATGTATGTATATATATTTATATATATGTATATATATATGCGTATATATATTTATATATATATGTATATGTATATATATATATATATTTATATATATATATATGTATATGTATATATGTGTATATATATGTATATATGTACATATATGTATTTATATATATGTATATATATTTATATATATGTATGCATATTTATATATATGTATATATATTTATATATATATGTATATCTATTTATATATAGCTATATGTATTTATATATATGTGTATATATGTATATATATTTATATATATATATATGTGTATATATATTTATATATATATATGTATATATATTTATATATATATATATGTATATATATATTTATGTATGTATATATATGTGTATATATATATATATTTATATATGTATATGTTTATTTATATATGTACATATATTTATATATTTATATATATATTTATATATATATATTTGTCTATATATATATATATATTTATATATGTGTATATGTATATTTATTTATATGTGTGTATATACATACATTTGTATATATATATGTATATATATATTTATATATATGTGTATATATATATTTGTATATATATATATATTTATATATATATGTGTATATATATATTTGTATATATATGTTTATATATTTATATATATGTGTATATATATTTATATATATGTATATATATTTATATATATGTGTATATATATACATGTATATATATGTTTATATATGTATATTTATATAATATATATATATATATATATATATATATATATATATAATCCGAGGTAATTTTCTTCTTGAGGTAAAGTAATAAATGAATGTAACGAGGTTAATACAAGAGTGCTCAATACCCAAGTAGTGACATGTACACTTTCTATTTGTCTTTTTATAAGCAATTATATGTCGCTATACATTGATTAACTTGTTTCGATCAGGTAGTTGCTATCAACTAGAGATCCCTTCATGCGCTAGAGTTTTTATGAAAACAAAAATAGGATTGTGGATTATAGTCTGTATTGAAATAAAATGGCGAAGAGGTAAATACGGGAGGGTTTGTAAAGTACAGGTAAATATATAAAAGATTAACAAGGAAGATGTGTATGTGCGTGTGATAGTTTCGAACATCATAATCGCCTAAAACATTATACATTCTACCGTGCCTTGGGTCAATTTGTAGAGTTATGCCAAGTTAACAATATTTCGAAATTTTTATATAAAGAGGACTATAACGTCAATCTCCATGGATTTATTTTATAACGAATCCTTCTTCTCCTGGCATATTTTTAACATTTATTTTTTATTTACTTCACGCCTTTCAAGTCATTTACCTCATTTTCCTTATTTTCTTTTCCGTTTTTTCCTCCTTTCACATTATTCTTCAATTGTGTTTAATTTTAATTCAGTTCTATTATATCAATCATTGTTTCTTTTTTTTTAATCTCGGTCCAATATTTCTGGTTCTTCCCGTCTTTTTCCACTCTCTTATCTTTCCAGCTAAGTTTCTTCCCTCACTTTTTTTCTTATTTCGTCGGAGCATGTTCCCGTAAATATGCCAGCACATTATTTTCGAAACACACGGACTTTTCCAGTCAACCCATCATATAAACATCGGACCAATCTCAGAATATCGGACTGACGTCATTTCCTGACTTCTGCACGCACCCCAATATCACTGAAAGACCTATCCTTCCACCTGCCTACCAACACAACTGCACTTCCTCGACACAACTCACTTTGACGCGCATTCGAGCATGGTTAGTCTTCAAATGACATACATCAAGATTTGATGAGGATTCTGACAGCAACACCGGAGAATGACAACGCTATCCCTTTACTGACTGGCGTTACGAAACTGTCAGAAATGTCAATATTTTGATGTCCAGCTCGTTTGGTATTCATGAACACGTACATCGCAGATGTGCTTATGCTACGCCTTTGATTAACACCTCGTTCTGTTTATGGCTTATTCTTCCAGATACTTTTCAATTTAAATGGAAGTTTCGTGTCTGCCACCAAAGAAATGCTATGGCTAATATATAAATGAATAAATTCAGAATGGCTCATGTAAAATAAATCAAACAGGCGTGTATATAGATTAAGCACGAACACAGGCTTCTTGCTTACATGCTGTAATCACATTAGCACACTAGTTTAGCTAGTAAAGAGACGTTGAACCTTGCCAATACTAAACTGTTGCTCATTGGGAATATCATACGCTCTATTAAGAAAGATAGCAACACTTGCCCCCACCAAAAACGTTATCCCTCCTTACTGGGTTATCTGCGACAGGGTTAAGATGTTTAATTAAACATACCTCACAATGTTCCACCTCGAAAAGAGACTACGGCATAATTCATTAATACCTCGGATGGTAAGCCCCCTACTAATGTAACGGTAATCCACATAACTTCGTTGTTTTACCTTTCGCCATATAAACGTATTCGTGTTACCGGAATTTTGAAAATAAGATTGTTGTGCCATACGTTTCGTATATCGTCAAATATTTATTAATCGTGTTTGATTTGTTGTCGGTTGAAATTATTTTTCGGCGAGTGGCTGTACAGAATATGGTTGATTTTTAAAAATGCTTAGCAGACAAAACAGTGTCATAGCTTTGTGCATTGAAATTTTTTAAAAAACACGCTATTTTCATTCCCTTGTCTGGAAGATTTTCTCACGATATTAAGTTTTCATCATTGTAAGCATTGACTTTTCATAATTGTAAGCATTGAAGATTTTCCTCGCGATATATATATATATATATATATATATATATATATATATATATATATATATATCAAAACTGGTATATAGTAAAAAAAAATTGAAGGTGCTCAATACTATTGCAGAGCAAATATACTTCAATAGATAACACGGTAAAAAAATAAAGATATATATATATATATATATATGTGTGTGTGCGTGTGTGTGTGTGTGTGTGTTGTGTAGGTGCAATTACATATTCAAATGTTTAACCTTCTCAGGTTTCATTGTGACCAACTGATAATCAGTCGCAACTTTACTCACATATTATTAGTATAAAATCTACATAAACCATTTTTGTCGACTAAACATGAATTTCTAGTTTTATGTTTATTCCGAATCTATCGTTATCGTTTTTATATGATTAAGATATTTGGCTAGGATATCGTAACGAAACACATTTTGATTTACTCAACCTTAGTATAATTTTATCTACGTGTTGAATCGGAGGTGCTACACACTCATGCCGGCGAAATACCGATATAACCTCACAGGATATATTGTTATTGTCTGTCAGTTTTAAGGAAATCCGTTCCTATCTAGTAGAAATCTGATGATTGACGGTTTGTAAAAAAATTAAATATTTAAAAATATCGATCTCATCTCAGCATGAGTTTTCGCGAATAGTAAATTACTTGATTCGATATAAGTATTCAAATGCCTCCGTTCAGTCTCGAAAGGCAAAGGTTACCCTTTGTGAGGGAAACTGCGGTGGTAATTGTGCGGCAAGGGTTGCGCAATCTCCAACTACACCTCTCCTGAATGGGCACTGCTTGATTCCCGTAGCAAGGAGAAGTCAAGGACTGTAAACAATGCCTAGATAAGCAGAGAGCACATAAAACACTTGAAAGTCCCAAATGGTCACCTCTGTTGTAATGGTCAGCTCAGTGTTGCTTAACTTCGGTGATCTGACGTGACTATACCTTATATAATTGATGTAAGTATATAATGATGCAAGTATATTTGAAACGTAACTCGTGTTTTACTCAAAATCATTATACGCGCGGTTTTTCTTTGAAACGACACATAATAAATGATAGGATAATGATTAGTTCGGCAGAAACATACAAGAGATAGAGAAACATATAACTGTGGCAATAATAATCGAAATTTATCGATGCGTCACAAATTTTGATTCTAAAGAACACGCTCAGCCAGAACAAGAGAAGGAAAACCCACATATACGTCACACACATAGACAACGGGTATTTCGTAGTAATTCACTTTTAATTAACTTTCTCTAAATCAATGATCTTAATGAAGTTGTTGAGATAACAACGGAATGTCGATGAACTTAAAAATATTTTAGGTTTCATTGTAATTCCAATACTTTGAATGAACATTTCATTTTGCTCACACGCGCACACCGACCTATATATATATATATATATATATATATATATATATATATATATATATATATATATATATATATAGCTGTACCCGGCCACGTGTTGCTGTGGCTCAGGTTGCCAAAGTGGAACACATTCCTCAAGAAAAATTGCATTTTTATTGTTCATTTACTTTTAATATTTTCTGTAATTTTTTTCGTTAAAAAAAGATTCCTTTTTTACCATAAATTGTTTTTTGCAGGAAAACATGCATTTTTAAAAAAAAGAAAATTGGCTGTAAACGTTTCTTTTCGCTAACGGAATTTTTATTATAATAAGAAGAGATGAATGCTTTATAGGAACACTGTAAGTAGTTGGGTGAAAGTAGAGAAAATTTATTTTTTTTCAAGAGAATATACAAATTAATTTTTTTTGTCAACAGATGTACAGAAAATAAACAGAAAAATACGCCCATAGTAATTTAATTAATTAATTAATGGATTAATTGATTGGGTAATTATGCAATAAAAATTAATGTTGATTCAGTGTTTAAACATTTAAACAACGCTTGGGTTAATCCGGCAGAATGAAATGGAATCGGGGGGGTCTAATTCTGCATGAGTACCATTCTGTTTAATTTCGTCCTGCAATCAATTTTTAAAGTGGGCTACCAGCGATTGCAAAGTAGCAAATGTAATGAAAATGCGAAAAATCCAACTTTAAAATAATGTTAATAAGTGTTCAGCTTCTAATAAAACTCATAGTAAATCAATGCCGCTTATTTGTTCGGTTGTTATAAAAATGGAAGGGAAACTTAAATTTCGGTAAGTTGTAATTTTTTTTATTAACCAAAATTTCAGAGTATTTTTGAAGTTAAATGCAATGTCCAAATCCATTTCGAGGTAAATCGTATTATGTTATGTATAATTTAAGTATAATTAGTAAAGTCAACTCATAATCTAATTACTTTTGGTATGAGGTATACCGAAACGATGTTTACAGGCGCAATGTAATCTGAAAAATGGGAACATGAAAATATACGAAACGCACTACACAGGAACGTCAGCTTTTAGAAATGCATATAGAAATGCATTGTTAACATTTTTTAGATGTAGTAATTCTCGATGTGAGTTGGTAAATATATTAAAGTACTAAATATAGCGTCAGTAGTGACATTCATTTTGGTATGAGTTATATCGTAACGATGTTTACAACCGGAATGCAATCTGAAAAATGGGAACATGAAAAGAAACAAAACCAAAACATACGAAAAACAGTAATCAAGAACATCGGATTTTTGAGATGCATATAGAAATGCATTGCTACATTTTAAATGTAGTAATTCTCGACGTGAGTCGGTAAATATGTTAAAGCACACCTAAATTGGTTTGCTACTAATCGAGATTCATTTGTTCGTAATCACTATAAGTGAAAACTTGGTATCTTACATTTTGTAATGCGTTAACCGGGAAATTAATATATAAAGCAGTAATCGGAAAAAATGTAAACAGAAAAAGAAAGCAGCAAACGAAACGAAACGGAATGTAAAAAAAAATGATATATTATATGTTAATGAAAGAAAAAGAAAAGAAGAGAAACGCTTTTTTATCCTAGTATAATAATGTATCGAAATAAATTGTAAATAAGCAATGCATAATTATGCGTCGGGCGTTTCTCATAGTAGGAAGTATTTCAGTTTTTGAATGTAACTACGAGCCCCCTAACCGGTGTGACATTTGTATTAGTTCCTAGTGAACGACGAAGCTGCGGTGTAAATGAGGAGCAGGTAGAGGGAGAATTAAATGGAGAGAAAAGATTTTACAACTTCCATTGTTTCTTAAAGGTTTTGACAGTGAAATCTCACCAGAAAAAATATAGGAATGTACGATTATCGAGCAAGTGTAGAGGTAATATGCATATAGCACACCTCAGATAATGTGCTGCAGTTTGTTCATATTACATTTGCATGAAATGTCTTGACTGTTAGTCCTATTAAGGTCAAACTCAGAGGGGGAAATTACTTCATTTTATTTATATAGAAGATAGATAGAAGAAAGAAAGAATAGATAAAAGAGAAGATATATGTATAATATGCATATATGTATGTGTGGGGTTAAGTTGAGTTTTCCTCTCTCTCTCTCTCTCTCTCTCTCTCTCTCTATATATATATATATATATATATATATATATATATATATACATATGAATATATAAAAACATTATATTATAGATTAATATTATATATATATATATATATATATATATATATATATATATATATATATATATATATATAATCCAAAAAGTTAGCATGGCAATTATCTTTAAATTGTAATTCATCTAGATTATCAAAAAAAAACTAGAATATCATGTAAGAGCAATCCAATAAATTGAACACAAACATAAAGTATAATTTAAAAAGTAAGAGTACATTATTTCCTTTTGTATAATTACACGTTTTCATTCTAAGAATATTAGAATGTTATTTCTTGCAAAAGTTTTCAACGTAAATTTTATCTATCAATCTACCTATCTATATATCAATCTACCTATCTATCTGCCTACCTATCTATCTACCTATCTATCTATATATCTATCTATCCATCTATTTATCTATCTATCTGTTTTAAACACACCTGCTATACTAAGCACATTAATAGTTTTCATTATGGACGATGTCGAATACGCCACAAAAATGTTAAAACTAAAGGAGGGATAATTTTTTTTTTTAAATTTTGCCCCTTTCCCTAACAAAATTACGTGATAAACTCTCCACATACAAAGGATACAAAGAGAGGAAAAAATTCTCCGCATATTGAGGAATGTTGTTGCTATCTCTCTGGAAATACCCCTCTTCCCAATAAAAAAGAAAAAAAAACTTTTCTTTTCAATAAAAATAGCTTCTAGTGCTCGAGCGACCTCAAAGACAAAATGTCGACGTGAACCTGAAATGCGAATCAAAGGAAAACATATTAATCAAAAGTATTAAACACACTGGACTACGCCAGTTTCGATTTTGTAACCTTGAAAAAAAGGTTTATAAATATTAATACTTTCGTTACTTACTTTTTTTTGTAAAGGCACTTTTTTTACTGTATTTTTAAAAAATAAATGAGACTTGCGATTTGCTTGTGGGGGGGGGGGGTTCTAAAAAAGTGGCTCCAGTTTTAATTGGCGGATGTTAAAAAGAACAAATGGAATCTTTACACTTTAATGGTAAGTGTTTTTTTGCTTGTTTTAATATTTTAAAAAGAAAAAGGAGCACATTTTTCTGTATACACAGCAGTATTTTTTCACGCTGGAAACTTATTAAGATTACCAAATTATTTTATTTGATGAAGTCTGTTTTAACTTTTTTTAGCTTCAATGTTTCTAGAGGGAACAAATATAGACCAGTTTGTTAAATTTGATGTTTGAAATGTGAATTCTAAATAAATTTAATTAAATATATTATCAATATAACTGTTTCTTAAAGTTTATTAAATAGCAGTTTTAAATAGAACCTTACAACAATTCTCTCGCTAGCCACCTTAACTAACATATTGCTATTAAGAAACTCTATTTGTCTTAATGTAATAGGCAAATGAGGTGACAACTTTATTGTATATTTTGCAAGAATTATATAAAAATAAATGGAAGAGTAAAATAACGGAGTTTTTGTATATATCATACAAATTGTGAACTAATAAATAGACAGGAATACAAATTTATATATAGCGAACTAAATATTAACATTTGATCTGCTGATTTCTAAAATAATAGACTTTAAAATGTTTTTTCAATATGTATTGTGGACCATTTTCCAGTCAGTAGTCAAACAATGTACTCGCCACAACTCCGAACATTGAACCACATGCACAATTCGTTAGTCAAACCGAGATAGTAAAAAGTGTCTACAAATGTGTTCACTTCTAGAATTGGCTGTACTCTAATGAGTTGTTTGTGTTCATCAAAGCATGAAATTGAAACAGCCAAGCGTGAACGAAAATGGACTCCGTGTGGAAAGAAATACAAACGTAATTGATTCCATAGTTCTTTAAATCAACACATCCATTTGATGTTCAGAGTCACTTTCTCGGTCAATAGGTTATCGTGTAACACAGAGAAAATAAGCATAATAATGTCTGATTTACGTACTTTCTAATTCAGACAAACACACATGCACACACACTCACACACATATATATTTATAAATTTAGACGAAATAATGTGTATATATACGAAAAATCAATTTCTGTTGGAAGTTCTATGAAGGGAAGCTGGATGTTTAAAAGAGCAGTAATAAAATTAAAAAGAAGTGACAAGAAAGAATTGTAAAAACCAATGCCGATAGGCATTAGTCGCTTGTTCTCGTGTAATGAATGAATGCGGGAATGTAAGATTCATATGAAATTCTTAAAGATAAACTAAAATGACCGAAAAATTGGCTGAAATAACTTAAATAAATAAAAAGTAAATGACGTAGAATGATTTTAATGAACTTAAGGATGAATTGAATGACCTTAAGAATGACTTGCATGCTTAAAAATAACTAGAATCCTTCAAAAACAAATGACTTGAATGACTTTGAGCCTTACTAGTTGTAAAGTGGGTGATCATTTTACATTAAATTCATACAGACAAGTGATCCCCTACTTTAGATCACAAAGTTACAAACATAAGTACAGCATGTAGTAAGAAAGATACTACAATTTGATCTTGGCCAAAAGCCCAAGAAAAGGTTATTTATTTGCTCCCCCAGCGAGCAAATTGGGAACAAGGCCGATTTTTAATGTGAGGAGTGAAGTGGTAATGGAGACCAATTCCCCGGGGAGTAGAGGAGCTGGATAGTAACAATTGGTATAAAGGGTTGCCCCTACATTGACCAAGGTCTTATATGTCGAGTTGGTATTTATTTGCTCCCCCACAGAGCAAATAAGGCAAAATACCGATTTTTAATGTCAGGAGTGAAGGGGAAATGGAAACCAACTCCCCGGGGAGTAGGGAAGCTGGATAGTGGCAATTGGTATGAAGTGTTGTCCTTACATTGACCAAGGTCTTATATGTGGGGTTGCCGCCGCATACGGTCTTTGCTTGCAGTATCTGCCGGACATATACTACACTTTGATCTTGTCACCTCGGCCACAGAGGGCCACCAGGAAGTGCCGGTATATATTTGATCCTCCACCAACGAAATTCGGCACAAGGTCGATGTTTGATGTGAGGAGTGAAGGGGAAATGGGGAACAACTCTCCAGGGAGTAGAGGGAGCTGTATAGTGACAATTGGTATGAAGGGTTGCCCCTACATTGACTAAGGTCTTATATGTGGGGTTTCCCTCACATATGGTCTTTGCTTGCAGTTTCTGCCGGAACAGGTACTAAATTTGATCTTCGCCAGAAAGCCTAGAAAAGGGTATTTATTTCCTCCCCCACCGAGAAAATTAGGGACAAGGCCGATTTTTAATGTAAGGAGTGAAGGGGATATGTGGACCAACTCCCCACGAAATAGAGGAGCTGGATAGTGATAATTGTTATGAAGGGGTGACAGCTACATTGACCAAGGTCTTATATGTGGGGTTTGCATTTATTTGCTTCCCCACCAAGCAAATAAGGCACAAGACCGATTTTTTAATGTGAGGAATAAACGGGAAATAGGGGCTAATTCACAGGGAGTAGGGGAGCTGTATAGTTAAAATTGGTATGAAGTGGTGGCCGCTACATTGACCAAGATCTTTTATGCAGGAGTTGGTATTTATTTGCTCACCCACAGAGCAAATTAGAAACAAGGTCGATTTTTATTGTGAGGAGTGAAGGGGAAATTTACACTAGCACCCCGGGAAGTAGAGGAGCATGATAGTGACAATTAGTATGAAGAGTTACTATTTATTTGCTCCCCCTCCGAGAAAATGAGGGGCAAGGCAGATGGTTAATGTGAGGAGAGAAGGGGAAATGGGGGACGAGCTCCTCGATGAGGAGGGAAGCTGGATAGTGATAATTAGTATGAAGGGTTGGCCCTACATTGACCAAGGTCTTATATGTGGGGTTGGTATTTATTTGCTCCCTCACCGAGTAAATTAGGCACAAGTCCGAGTTTTAATTTGAGGAGTGAAGGGGAAATGAGGACAATCTCCTCTTGGAGTAGGGGAGCTGGATAGTGATAATTGGTATGAATGGTCGCCCCTACATTTACCAAGCTCTTATATGTGGTCTTGCTCCCACATGCTTTCTTTGCTTGCAGTATATGCTGGACGGATACTACACTTTGATCTTGTCCAAAAGTCCAAGAAATGGGTAATTTTTGCACCTGAATTGAGCATAGGCACAAAGCCGATATTTAATGTAAGGAGTGTAGGGAAATGGGGGCCATCTCCCCGGGGAGTAGGGGAGCTGTATAGTGAAAATTGGTATGAAGGGGTGGCGGCTACATTGACCAAGGTCTTATATGAGAAAATGAGGCACAAGGCCGATTGTTAATGTGAGGAGTGAAGGGGAAATTGGTACCAGCTCCCCGGGGAGTAGAGGAACTGGATAGTTACAATTGATATGACGTGTTTGTATTTATTTGCTCCCCTACCGTGCAAATTAGGAGCAAGCCCGATTTTTAATGTAACGAGAGAAGGGGAAATGGGGACGACCTCCCCAATGAGGAGGGAAGCTGGATCGTTATAATTAGTATGAAGGGTTGCCCCTACATTGACCAAGATCTTATATGTGGAGTTTGTATTTATTTGCTCCCCAACCGTGGAATTAGCACAAGGCCGATTTTTAATGTAAGGAGTGAAGCGAACATGGGGAACCACTCCCTGGGGAGTAGGGGAGTTGAATAGGTTCAAGTGTTAGAAAGGGTAGGTATTTATTTGCTCCCCCACCGAGTAAATTAGGTACACGCCCGATTTTTAATGTGAGGAGTGAAGGGGAAAAAGGGGGCAAGCCCTCCGGGGAAAAGGCGATCTGGATAGTTACAACTGGTATGAAGGGTTGGAATTGATTTGCTCCCTCACCAAGCAAATTAGGGACAAGGCCGATTTTAATGTGAGGAGTGAAGGGAAAATGGGACCAGTCCCCGGGGAGTAGGGGAGCTGAAGAGTGTCAATTGGTATGGAGGGTTTCCCCTACATTGACCAAGGTCTTATATGTGGGTCTCTATTTGCTCCCTCACCAAGCAAATTAGGCACAAGGCCGATTTTTACTATAAGGAGGTTAGGGGAAATAGGACCAACTCCCCGGGAGTAGGGTTCTGGACAATGACAATTGGTATGAAGGGTTTGTATTTATTTGCACCCCCACCGAGTAAATAAGGCACAACGCCGATTTTTAATGTTAGGAGGAGTGATGGATAAATAGGGACCAGCTTCCCGGGGAGTTGGGGAGCTGGATAGTAACAACTGGTATTAAGAGTTGCCACTACATTGACTAAGGTCTTATATGTGGGGTTGTATTTATTTGAACCCCTACCGAGGAAATTAGGCACAAGGCCTATTTTTAATGTGAGTAGAAAAGGGGAAATGGGGGCAGCTTCCCGGGGAGTAGGGAGCTGGATAGTGACAATTGGTATGAAGGGTTTACCGTACATTGACCAAGGCCTTATATGTGGGGTGTGTATTTATTTGCTCCCCCCACCGAGCAAATTAGACATAAGACCGATTTTTAATGTGAGGAGTGGAGGGGAAATGGGGAACAACTCCACGGGGAGTAGGGGAGATGGATAGAGGCAATTAGTATGAAGGGTTGGTATTCATTTGCTTCCTAACTGAAAAAATTAGGCACAAGGTCGATTTATAATGTGAGTAGTGAAGGGGAAAATGGAGACCAGCTTTTCCGGGGTGTAGGTGAGCTGGATAGTGACAATCGGTATGAATGGTTTCCCCTACATTGACCAATAACTGATTACTACAAGAGTTTCCCCCAATATTATCTTTGCTAGCAGTATCTGGCGGAACAGATGGTATTTATTGGCTCCACCACAGATCCAATAAGGCACAAGGCCAATTTTTAATGAGGAGTGAAGGGAGGTGAGGGAAAAAGGGGACCAGCTCCCGAGATATGCGAAATGGCAGCTGGTTAAAGGTCAGGTATGGTGGTTTGCCCCCACATCTGGTCTTTGCTTGCAGTATCTGGCGGACAGATACTACACTTTGATCTTGGCCAAATGGCCAAGAAAAACTTTCAGAGCTAAGAACAGCTTCTATTAACAACATGCATTTGCTCTTAACCAAAAAGGCCAAGCACAAAAGTGTTACGGACAGGCCGTCCGACCTACCGACGGAGTGACTTATAGAGTCGCTTGCACGCGACTAAAAATACCATAAATTTATTTCAACCTGCAACTTTTACAATAACTAAGCTGCTTAAAAAAAAGAAGAAAAAAAGACACGCACGATTTGGGATTTACTAAAATGGAGGAGAAAAGAAAAAAAATCAATTATAATGCCTCCCCGCGAGCCAGAATGTGACATATGCGGCATATTTTAACGTGGAGAAATGTAAAAGAAATAATAATTTTCTCAGTCATAAATGATTTCTCCACCACTTACAGTGAACAAGAAATTAATGTGTAGTACCTAAAGAACGCGCAGGCCAAGGAAAAATTTAGCGAAGTAGGGAGACACCAAAAGCGAGATACACAATTTAGACACCCGCCGGAACACGCATAGTTGGCTGACCTATAACCATAAAATAATGTGTTATTTTTTAGAGACGAAAAAATTATATATATATATATATATATATATATATATATATATATATATATATATATATATATATATATATATATACTAGCAAAAGTACCCATCGTTGACTGGGTTCAAAATCAGCCTACAGAAAATGGACTGATTTACGAAAGTATGATAGGTTATAAAAAGGAAGGGTTGTAAATTTGGGTTGAATTTTGGGGTATCAAAACCAAAGCAAAATATGACGAATGTACAAATAAAATAGATAAACCCCATAATTTATTATAACATACCTGTTCACACTGAAACACTTATCATATGTCTTCAAACTGAAACATAATTATCAACGTATACTTACGCAGATAGATATGAAAAGTCTTTATTAAAGTGTGTGCATATTTCCATTCTATGGAGGTTAGCCGCGAACGAAGACCGCACAATTTTATCATACCATCCTTATTTAAATTAAAACACATTTATCAAAGTATTATTATGTACATCTATATCAAAAACACTTGTAGCGTAGTTTTTTTTATTTTGATTGTATTTCTATACTTTGTTGACATACTTTGATATATATATATATGTATGTGTATATATATATATTTATGTATATATGAAGACTGAAGGATCGGTGGAAAATTATGTACCTATAAAAATTGTTTTTATTATTTTTTATAATATTATTTTGATATTCCTTCACGCCACAAATTGAAAACGAATAAAGAAAAGTTATAAGCTTATATACTTTTCGTATTCTTTTTTATACATTTTCATTCATATATATATATATATATATATATATATATATATTTAAGTATATATATATTTATGTATATATATATTTATGTATATATATATTTATGTATATATATATATATTTATGCATATATATATGTATATATATGTTTATGTATATATATATATATTTATGTATATATATATTTATGTATATATATATATATATTTATGTATATATATTTATGTATATATATATATATATTTATGTATATATATATATATTTATGTATATATATATATTTATGTATATATATATTTATGTATATATATATATTTATGTATATATATATTTATATATATGTATATATATATATATATATATGTATATATATTTATATATATGTATATATATTTATATATATGTATATATATATATATATTTATATATATGTATATATATATGTATATATGTATATATTTATATATATGTATATATATATATGTATATATGTATATATATATGTATATATGTATATATATATATATGTATATATATGTATATATGTATATATATATATATGTATATATATATATGTATATATGTATATATTTATATATATGTATATATATATGTATATATGTATATATATGTATGTATATATATGTATATGTATATATATGTATGTATATATATGTATATATATGTATATATATGTATATATATATGTATGTATATATATGTATATACATATGTATATATATATGTATTTATGTATATATATTTATATATATATATATTCATGTATATATATATATTTATGTATATATATATATATATATATATATATATATATATATATTCATGCATATATATATATATCGAGCTGACACATTATGCCGTTTATAATGTTGACTAATGAGGTAATAAGTTTCAGCCCCAAAACATAGCAATTCCAAGACTCAAAAGTACAAGCCATGAATTCCTTTCTGAAATGAATTCGACGGAGGACCTTCCACCACAAAAGTACAGAGGAAAAAAACAGAGTGATGTACACGAACTAACTTGAATTACACAACAACAACTGTAAATGAAAACACCGAAATTCCGTATAATAGAAATTATAACATTAAATCCCGGAAATTCTCACCAGTAATTTCGGTCTGAGAAGCGTTCGCAATAGACATGTTAAAATGGATAAAAAACACCCTAAAAATCAAATAGAAACAAAAACACATGAGCCCCACCATGGAAAACATCAATAATACCTTAAAAATATTACAGACAATCCAAACTTGATGGTTCAAGCAGACAAACCCATGAATATGTAGAGTATGGATTTTGAAACCTAGAACAACCTTATTATGAAGAACTCAATAAAAATATAGAGTAGCAAGTAATGAAGAACTGAATAGTTTAAACTCTGAAACCTTAAAAATAAGTGAAAAAATGAACATACAGGAAAAGATAGAGGGGTATACACCACTGTGCCCACGCTTTACCCTAAAAGTTCATGAACCAGAATTCAACAATAATCTTTGCATTAGACTGAGTTTTCCATTTATTTCACATCTGGGAAACATTAGCAAAAAGTACTAAACGGAACTCTATCTAAATTTAAAAACCAAATCAACCATAACCAGTGGAAATCATCGGAAGAGTTAATTGAATGGTTCGGCTCACTACCCCAAGACAAAAATAGAAAATTCCTTATATTTGATATAGATTTCTATTACCCCTCTATTTAACCAAACCTCTTTGAGGAAGCACTAGAACTAGCTAGAAAACTAACAAAGACAACAAAATTAGAATTAGACATTATAAGATTAGTAAGAAGAACCCTAATTAAACATGATAACAAACTATCGACCAGAAAGGACAAAAATCTCAACTTCGACGTCACAATGGGTTCCCCGGATATTGCACAAGTAACCGACCTTGTAAGCTTTTATATACTAAATGAACTATATAAAAAGATGCCAGGACATAGAGGGGACTATATCGGAATTAGGCAGTATTCTACAGGAACTCAACAAATAGGTTTTTGGGGAAAAAAATTAAACAATTCTTCAGTAAACTGAACCTAGATATAACAATAGAGCTAAACCATAAATGTGTAAACTTCTTAGACATAACTCTGAAATTAGACAACTCCTATGAAACCTACCATGAACCCAACCAAACGCTATTTTACATAGATCACAAGTCCAAACATCCGAATAGTAATAAAAGCACGTATAAATAGCATCTCCAAAAGTGTATCAAAAATATCACAAAATAAAGAAGTATTCAATAAAAACAAGGAATAATATGACCAAGTGTTAGCAAGATCAGGATAGAAAGAACACATTAAAATGAATCTATCAACATAAAATAATGTCACTGCCGGACCCTACGGAATGCCCAATGGCGGGGAACTGTTTAACTTCAAACGTAGTATACAAATGTGAAGTCACAACAGATAATGAAACTAAAGTATGTCTGCGGAGCACAGGAACTTCCTTTAAGGACAGATATCCTAATCACCTAGCATCGTTTAAAAATGACACTGAAAAAGATAATAACGCCACAAATAACGAAAACAACAATAATGTGGATAAAAATGAAAACAACAATTGAAAGAATTATAAAAATAGTGACAACTACAACTACTTAAACGGAACTAGAAAGAGGAACAATAGTAATAATGAACACAACCGACAAAATCAAAGAAGAACTCGGCCACGTAAGTAGTATGGGTTAAGGAATTAAAGAAAAATGAAATTAATATAAATTAAGATGGTCAATAATTTATAAAGGGAAAATTATAAACCTAGCAAATCGAAAAGATGCAACCTATGTATATTAGAACCATACCATATACTAATATAAAAAGAATCTTATTAAACAAACGACTAGATGTATCCCGTGGTTGTTTGCACAAAAACAAATATTTAATTTACCGCACTACAGCAGATTAGGAAAAACAACGAAACGTATAATATATGGAAAGATAAAAGATGCAAGGGAGGTAATCCTGGATAGAAAAAAAGAGTCCATTAGGGCGACCTCACTTTAACAGAAGGATCGAGTAATAATACGAATTCAAACCCCAAGCAAAACAGGAATATAAAAAAAAAACACGCATAAATGTAGAAATAAAATTATATTAAATTATATTATAATTGGAAAAATTAAATAGGAAAAAAATGAGGAAAGTAAACCAAAAATAAATAATTAATAAATAAAAATAGATTTTAAAAAAATACAAAACTACGGGTTAAAACGAAAAACTATTTTCACATAAAACCAAAAGTTGGAGGAATGAGAAGGCATGGCTTGGAAATATTTTTACCCGAATACGATGTTCACATGCTAAAAATATACCTTTTATTAAAAAAATCTAATGGATAAATATTAGAAGTTTGTGGGGACAGGATATTTTTATGGACACATGAGTCATGAAATTGCCTACTCATTAATGAAAGAGCTGAAATGGACAAAACCCAGGAAATGAACGAAGGTTATAGAAAAGAAAACGTGAGTCTTTGAATTTTCAACAAAATTTTACACTATCTATCTATCTATTTATCTCTCTCTCTCTCTCTCTCTATATATATATATATATATATATATATATATACACATATGTGTGTGTGTCTATATGTATATATATATATATCTATATATAATATATATAATACTAAAAGTCTATGGATCTTGTATGTTTGCAATCAGATTTCCGGTTTTCAATATCCGGTTGCGCATGCGTAAATAGCAACGTCTTCAATCCGTTATTCCAATTCCGGAATTTTTATATCGCTTTTAATACAAACAATTTCATTTAATTTGATCAAATAGTTATTTATATATACAAATAATACATAGATTCATAGATAATTATAATATATATTATAAAATCTATTTATCTATGAATCTATTAATAATATGAAATATTACCCTATACAATTTATGGAAAGAAAACACCTCTCACTTTCCCTCTAATAGATTTCAACACTCCTACTCCCTCTGTTTTCGTTACGTACGCGAGAAATAGTTACGTGTATGTGTGAGAGAGAGAAAAAGGGAGCGATGTAAAACTGGATAGAGTTATCCCCCTTAACTAATGCAGACCTTTTTACTAGAGGGCGTTATTACAAAAAAAAATTCTTTTTCTTCTTCCCATGTTTTTTAAAGTCGTCTGCTTACATTTCCAAACGGAAAGCTGAATCGGTAAATGCACACATTTCTATTACATTAAATAGTGTTTTCCTTTACACAATGGGTACTGAATGTTTGCTTAAATTAAATGAAAAAAGTTACATTTTATTTTCATTTTCTATTTAAAAAGCCATTATTAACATGTGGAGAGTGTTTTTTTTATTATTCTGTACTTTCAACTAACAATTTCATTTAAAAGATGATATATCAAAATTTGAATTTAACTATAATAAGGATTATGATACCTGTTCAGTGCATATTTACCTATAAGTATGACACACCACTTATAATTCAGTAACTGTAATTTAAAAAAAAATAACAATTATAATAAACAGAACGACTCATAGAAATCTATCTATATTCTTTTTTCATTTTAATATACTTTCATAGAAATGCTTCTGTTATGTAAAAAAAAAACTATTTTCTTTATGCCACAAGTGTCACGCTCATACATGAATTCCATAGCTAATATAACGTACTGACCCAACGGGTCACGGGTGGTCTAGTATATTTATAAATATGCATATATATATATATGTATATATTCATATATATATATATATGTGTATATATTTATATATATGTGTATATATTTATATATATATGTATATATTTATATATATACATATATAGATATGTATATATATATGTATGTATATATATATATATATATGCATATATATATATATATATATATATATATATATATATATATATATATATATATATATATATATAGCAATGGGTACCCGGCGTTGGCAGGGTGTTTTCCGTGTGTGTGGACTGGTAGGGGTGGGGTTGTGAATGAAAACCTAAGAATAAGCGAAGTAAAAAAAACAGAAAAATGAACGTTAACAAACCATGCTGAGCAGGGGGGGTACCCGGCGTTGCCCGAGTGTTTGGAGCGATTGAGGGTGTTAATGAAAACCTAAGAATAAGCGAAGTAAAAAAAGAAAACAGAAAACGGGGGTACCCGGGGTGGGTAATAAAACCATCGAAAACAAACACAAAAAAATAACGTTGGATACCCGGGTGTTTTTGGGTGTGTGTGGTCGGTCGGTGTGGGTGCGTGTGGTCGGTCGGGGTCGGGTGTTTATGAAAACCTAAGAATAAGCGAAGTAAAACAAAAAACAGATAACGAACGTTACGTGAAAAATGGCTTAAATAACCCTGCTTCAATATTTAAAGTTAGAAAATCGAAAAAAAATCTCACACCACGATTCGAACCCAAAACGTTTGGAAAATGAACCAACGCGCTAACCAACTGACCTAACACGACGTACATGAAAATTAGCCCGTCCTTCAACTATTTACACTAAATAAGGTCATGACGTCACCTGACGCATGCGTAGAACCAGTCCTCATCATGAGAGGACGGTTTTTGTTGACCCCCCCCCGTAGAAAATTGTCGATTTCGGGGTGATAAAAATAACGTTTTTGGCCAATTTTTCGATGTTTGTCTGACGAATGATGAAGCTTCAATATGATACCGAGTTTGTGATTTTTTTCTGTCTGTCGAATTTTTTTAGCAAACATACACACATACACACATACATACATTTTCGCTTTTATATATATATATATAGATGTATATAATTATATATATATATGTATATATCTATATATATATATGCATATATTTATACATATATGCATATATTTATATATATATATATATATATTTATACATATATTTATACATATTTATATATATATATTTATACAAATTTACATATATATATATGTATATATTTATATATATATATTTATATAGTTATATATTTATATATATATATATATATTTATAGTTATATATTTATATATATTTATAGTTATTTATATATATTTATATATATATTTATATTCATATATATATATATATTTATATTTATTTAAATATATTATTATATATATTTGTATGTATATATTGTTTATATATATTTATATATATTTACATATATTTATACATGCACTGTGCATGCAATATCAAGACTTCAAGACAAGGTGTTGATGGCAACGAAAAGTGTATCATTTATGTTACAATTGCTGCAATATCTAGCTCGATAGTTTCAAGCATTATATCGTTTGAAAATTTTCAAAAACCAGCATTTATTCAGACTTTATGAATAAACACACTTTTGGCAATGTAGCATTTTTTGAATAGACAGAAAAAGAGGGGGGATCCCTAACGGGAAAAACATGCGAGAAAACATTTACCTTGGTTGTGGTTACGGAAAAGACATATATATATCTATATATATTTATATATATATATATATATATATATATACACTTATATATATGTATATATATTCATATATATTTATGCATATATTTATATATATATAAGATATGTACATACATATATATATGTATATATACATATATATATGTATATGTACATATATATGTATATATACACATATATATGTACACATATATGTATATATACATATATGTATATATATACATATATATAAATATATGTGTGTGTGTGTGTGTGTCACGCGAAATATTATAGTCGTGTAAAATAGACGAGTGGACTTCGCTACTGTTTCGTGTAATAATCTTGGTTATCGATTTATTGCGCGAGTGCTAATGTCACAAGTTTGCATTCCGTTAAATAAGATTTCGCATGTACTTTTTGTCTTGTTTCACCAAGTTGTCCTAATAGTTGGTAACTATGACTTAACCGGCCAGTCAATATTTTCTAATGAGCAAAGAACCGGATGTATTCGCAATCATTGCATCACACATTACTTGTGGCAATATATATTTTTTGTGAGGAATTTAGCTTTGGTAATTTCTCTTTTAAGATGTTTGACATGTATTTTTACTATATTTTTTTACGCCAAACACCAGTTGCAGTGGTGAGGTTTGTCAGATTAATGCCTCGAATTAAGGGAAATATTTATTAGAGACATCTAACTCGTAGGGACCAAAATTTTAATTGCGTCATCCAAGACATCGATTCAAATCTCTTTTGTATGTTCCGTGACTTCAGTATTATTCCCCTGTCTCAATTAATTATATTGTCTATTACAAGGAAATGTGGTACCGTTTATGACATATATAATCTGTGCAATTCTTTTCTTACTATCTCCTCTTTTCCAAATTAAATCGCTAAAGTTGTTGAAACCAAAATTGTCACCTTTCTTATAGATTAAGTCTAATGTTTTTGTTTTTGTTTATTTTGTTCTTGATTTGCCGGAATAAGCAACAGTTTGTCAAGCACGTGTTATATTATTTTTACGTTAATTCTGCTGAAAGTTAAAGTGGCGTCGTTTTCGTATTAGGTGTGATTCTGTAATTTTACGAAATTCTGAATGCTTTTGTGTCATTCTTATCCATAACTCGTTTTAATGGTGTGCCCAGAATTTAACCACGCACACACACACAAACACACACACACACACACACACAGATACCCCCCACACACACTGTTGTTTTTTGTTCTGATTACTGTAAAGACACATGTTTAAAAGTGAGCATATCTTCTCAGACTTAAATGAAAATCTTTTGTGGATGATGATCTCTAGATTTAAGTTTTGCTAGTAGTTTTACATCAATAACTATGCATTATGTTATTCTTAAGGGCAGCAGCGAAATAGATTATTTTATACAAATCAACGGAAAAACGTAGTTAAAGCAATCTATGATTTTGCATCGGAAATCGATTCCCATTTCCCCCGCGAAAATTTTCCGATCCTTCCGATTGCGATTCATCGCACCAATACTAATAGGAGTAATCCTCGTTTTCATTTGCGCAAACTTTTTGAAACTTTATAATTTCGGAAATATTTTTTTCTAGTATTGAATAAGACCTATTTATTTCTGGTTAAAAAATGGGTTAACATTTACTTTTAATATGAAGTTCATTCTGTTTAGTTAACATATTGAGTCCTGAAAAAAAACACGATGGGGATTCTCTATTATAATTGGTAATACAATATTTCTCGTTGTTCTGTCTGACATTATCTACGACTTTAAATGTGTTATAAAAGATAACTCAGTAATTAGCGCGAGTTAAACAGTAGAATTCTGTCTAGATAAAAAATACCTTATATATACTTCCCATTAACGGCGTTTTCCTCCGGGGACGAAATGTTATATATTAATTGTTATTAATCTGGTACCCACTGGCAATGTTTTCTGTGTTCATTAAATGTTGAAAACTTACTTTTCGATGTTTGTTCGTTTACTGCCTAGATATAAGTTCCTGAATCAAGTTATAATTTAACGGTCTTCCTATTTATATTAATATTGATTTATTTTTCTCTGTGACCCTATTAATGTACTTCTCAAACACTATCACAGCCACTTTTTTTATGAGAGCTTTTTTAAAATTTACCCGCCCACAATTAAAGCATGGTTTATCTAAAAAAATAAATAAATACATATATATACGTATATGCTTTTTAACACATACATTGTACATTTTTTTCTTTATTTTGATCTGCGTTTGTCTTACAAATTTTATTCGTTATATGCTTTTCTCTGTTATCGGATTATAATTATTATTAAACTTTATTAAAGGCTTGCATGCGGTGATTGAACACACAATCTCCTGTGCAGCTTAATTGTCATACGTTTTTACATGGCGTAGTTACAGTGGAAATAGAAATACAGTTTTCATTAAAATCATAATCATCATGTTCGTCGATGTCGTGTTTGATTTATTGTAATCAACAAGAAGAAAATAATATTAATGTTCTAACGCCCGTTTTCAATCAAGTATATGGATATAGCTATAAATGCTTAAATAGATGTTATTACAACGTACCCAACAGTTAATGTAAGACGCAATTTTGGATACAACCTGACGTATTCGGAAATGCATCTATGTATTCTGAATAGTGATAAAATATGATAATTAAGATACCGACTGCACCCCAAAATGTCGCTCATACGGGCATTCCGTAAATCTTTGAATACAGTGAGCATACATGTTTTAAATTCAGTGATGTAATTACGAAGAAACCAATACAAAACAATAAAGCCTGGCCTAGACATCATGTGATTTCGTTTAGTGCTATACTGCGGTAATTACATGAGAGTGATAGTGCGAAGCAGCTTATCGGTCTTGCTTTAGTTTGAATAATAGATTTGGTATGTCACATTATGACCGAGTCTCATAGATGCAACGGAATTCATACCTTACGGTTTTTCTACATTACGACATCGCTCCCAGAATACCTTCACCAACTGGTACTTATGGCTTTACCAGTGAGTAACAATATTGTAAGATAAAATTGCATCGGATGGATTAATTGATGGTGAGTTACATTGTTTGCAACATCCATCGTCTTTTCGCTTTGAGATGGAAATCACCAATTATAATGGCGCGAAAGTCAGTCGATGATAAGGGACAATGAGTGTACTGTAGTCAGTGAGATAGCATCATATTATTAATTAATGGTGGGGATCGGGTGTAAATGAATTATTTAAATGGAGAGCCAACAAAAACCTGTTTAAATTTTACTTGAAGACAAACATATTGTAGTCAGATGGAAAGAAGGCTAGTGAAACAGAGTTACACAAGTAGTAGTTCTAGTATTTAAACTCTGCCCGATGAATTTTCTTTTAGATTAAGACATAGAGATTGGTGGAAATTGCTGACACGTATGTGTGTGTTTTTGTGAACATTTAGTCAGATTGGTGGAAATTACTAGGCAAGTGTTTTTGTGCACATTTGGAAAAAGAAGGGAGAAATTGAAGCTGAAACGAGAACGCGGCATGAAAATACTCTAAGAGGAACGTACCTTCTGCAGGAAGCAGGTTAGAGGGTAGAAAAGTTGCATCACTTTCTAGGATTCGAACCCGGTTTTGAACTATGCAACGGTAGAATTAGGTGCTCTGAGCAGTTCCCCATTGATAGAACAGTTTGATCGGACTAAATGCAAACATTTTTCAATGCAGCTGAAATATACGCATAGTTTTGTGAGTTTGGAAGATCTTTTTAGTATACTTACAGTTATTTCCCTTTTGTAATAGATTACATACAAGAAAAATTATATTTTATTATTATAGTGTGTAAAGAATAAATCAACATTAATTACACAGTTTAAAGCCAGAACGAAGTAAGTTGAAAAAAACAAAGTGAAAATAAAAATTATCGACTTCAGCATGTTATACCTTAGTAATCGTATCTGGCTTTTACCAACGACTCCATATTGACACGAATAATTTTAATCGAACGTAATTTCTGAGATGATAGTGTATTTGATTTTCTATTTTTTATGGTAAGAATTAACAAACAGAAAATGTAATATTTAGAAAATGAAACAAAAATACAGGTTATATTAAAAAGTATCGTCACTATAATCATAATCCACAACACCACAATGATATATTTTTATATATTCATGTTTATACGAAATAAACATGCTCATCAAGGCAGTAGCAACATACCAATAATCTAATGGAGGTGACTTAGGCAAAGTGATGAACGACGGACGGCCATGCTCGAATAAAGTTTTTTTTTTTTAAATAGATACACTTTCAGTTAAAGGTGTTAGCAACACTTAAAGTGGACCGTCCTGTAGAACCTGATGTATTGCTACAAAGAATTCTACCAAATTATCCAAGAAAATATCTGTCAACACTAACCACCTAATTCATTCAAAATGCACGCACGTATGATGCTCAGAAACAACAAAAATTACAACAGCAAGATAGACATCAAGTACTTATCAACAACATTTGCCTAAAAAGCATCATCCTCATCAAAAAATAATACTATAAAACAACTACAACAACAAGTCAGCAACGTACATAACGCCTGAGGTGCAACGCTAACGTGCTAAAGTAGTCTAACGTTCTATTTTTCTTACGCCCAATCTTATTATGCTATTTTCTTCGACAAAACATAATGAACTTATCAGGATGTACATGCGCAAGCAACGCGGTCTAACACTCCTGGTCCGGTCTGAACTTCATGTTGTCTTATCGGCTGTTTGTTTGTAACGAAAGCAGAAAACTATTTATTTATTCATTTATTGTCCGCACGCCTCAGGTAAAATGTAGAAAAATGGTAATCTCCAAAAAAACAGGAAGTTGAACAGACACAGAAATGGCGCACGCGTACACACACACACACACACACACACACACACACACACACACACACACACATATATATATATATATATATATATATATATATTAGTCCATGTGTATGTATTAGCAACCTGCATACGTAGACATTATTCACCCAGTGTATGCTTAACTTTTATATTCAAACGTATTTTCTGCAAACGTTTATATTAAACACGATATATGTGCTTATATATATATATATATATATATATATATATATATATATATATATATATATTAGTGTATTTAGACAGCATTCCTTCATTCAGGCAAACATTATTAAAAACAACAGAGATACCTTGCTTAATGATTCTTTTTTTTCATTTTTGGATCTTTCGTAAGATTTTTTAACTTCAAGATGGAAGGTATTTACAAATGTTCCATGGTTCACACAAGCGCTTTCGATTCTTTCTTGAATCATCATCAGCTGGAGATACAATATTAAAAATAGTGGTCCCTCTAATCTTAGAAAGGTCCTCGTGGACAACAGAAGGATTTTGCAACGAGAAAGTAATTATAAAAATTTTTAAATACTTGAAACACTATATATAAAAACCAAGCACCCATCTATAAATAGCATTCATTTTGAAAGTAGCAATAATGTGCTGAACTCTTTAGCATAACCAGTATATGACTGGTTTTACTAACATTGCCTTTTATCATACTAATTTTTCATCGAGTTTTTTATCACTCTTAAATGTATATTTTAATCGACTTTTCATTGACTCTTTTCATCATTCGTAACTATATATTTCACTTCTATTTTTAATATTTTATCTCAACCTGATGATGATTCAAGAAAGAATCGAAAGCGTTCGTGTGAACCATGGAATATTTGTAAATACCTTCCATCTTGAAGTCAAAAAATCAAACGAAAGATCCACAAAAAAAAAATCATTAAGCAAGGTATCTGTTGTTTTTAATAATGTTTGCCTGAATATATATATATATGCATATGTATATATGTATATGTATATATATATGTATATATATGTATATATATGCATTTATATATATATATATGTATATATATGTATATATATGCATTTATATATATATATATATATATACTTATCTGCATAAGAGGATCTTGAATCTTACTTTTCCTTATTTTCTTACAATTTGACTGAACTGTTATTTTTTTATCGCTGCAGTTAATGTTATATGCACTCAATATCTTTTCAAGCACATGAAGTGTTTTCGATTCTCACTCCTTTCTTTATGAGTGTGAGTTTTTTTCTTGTTAAATAGATGTAATCAGGATTTACTTGTTTTTATGTTTTAGAAACATTGAATTAACAGCTGAAACTGTATTTGGAGCACGCTAAAATGCAAAATATTTTTTCAAAGGAAAGAAAACAAGTACTATTTCATTTTTTATTTCTTTTATTCTTATTTTAAGTTGAAACTTTAAAAAAAAATGTTCGGACTGTAAGAGGTCCATCATAAGAGAGTTAAAGATTTCTATAGCCTGATTTTTTCCGTGCTATAAATTCCGTGTGCTATTAAATCCAAGACCTGATGTTATTGTATTCGGTGGTGAACACGAACGAAGTGTAAACGAACTCTCTATTTATGAACTTTTACTCCAAGGTTAACTTAAATGTATAGGAACATGTATTAAAAGTCGTGGAAGCATTAAGTTTGTATTTTGCATGGAGAAGAATTGTTATTTAATTAAACTATTTTAATCCATACGTATAATTACTGTTTATATATATTTATTTTAGCTTCCTTGTGAAAAAAAGATTATATGTTGTTTTATGAGTTATGTATTTATCTGCAGTTGTTCGTTTTTTGTCCCCCGATAAAAAGGTTGTGGATTTGTAAATTCACCCTCGTTCGTTCCTCCGTTGGTCCGTTCGTCTGTCCAAAATTTTCTCAATAACTACGCCTTGATTTTTTTTTTTAATTTCACACAAATGTTACATGATAAGGGCTGTCCCTTTTTCATGTAAGTATAAAAATAGAGAGATTACTTAAAATGAAAATAAAATGAGAGAAAGCAGAAATCGAACCTTGGATATAAGTTTTAAAGAACAATAGGTTTAAATGTAATGTCCAGTAAATTGTTAATTCTGATGAAATAAATCATAAATAAACTATTCAATTGTTAGAAAGAGTGTGGAGAATAAAATATGGGTTAAATAAATTAGATATGTATGTTGAATTCCTTTGTGAAGATAATAAAGAAAAAATAGGTTATTGGAAAATCAGAATGTTCGGGAAACGTGCGACTCGCGCACGTTAGTGGCACGTGAGTTTGGTAACGTGGCCGGACATGCATGGATTTCTCAATATAGGACGTGAGAGTTAGTTAGTTAGTTGGAGAGTGAATTAGTGAGAAACTCAGAGGGAGTTTGAGATCGACAGACATGGGTTTCAATCGTCTAGAAGCGAGACGATCACATTTTCAAACTTAATATGTGAACCGTTGAATTCCTGAACGCAAAGCCACCAACCGGTTCAAGTGGAAGAAGAATAAATGTTAAATGTGTTTTATAACTCCGTCTCCTGTGTCCATCATTACATGAAAAAGGTATTGTCTATTTATGTGTACAATCTATTTTAAATTCATCATCTAAAAAATATATGTGTTAGAAAGTAAATGTGTCTATTTATGTTATACAAACACTCCCGTTCATACGAACTGTCAAAGCTTAAATGCCAACCTGTCAATCCATCGGCATACATGCAAAGCTAACAAATTATCGGTCTGTCTATCTAGATATGAAAACACTTTCTCAAAATATATTTATATGCAATCTCTCAATTATAAACTCTCTCTATTTATATATATTTCACTAATGTGTTAATGTCTTACAATATGAACACTTACAACATGAATATCTCCTAAGACTGTCTATCACTCTAAGAGTCTCATCTCTCTTAAGACTCTTACACTTCTCACAAAGAACAAAATAAAATACAACATTAAAAATGATATGAGTAAAAATGTAACAGAACGGATTTTCCCGGAACTCTATTGGCCCCCCCCCCCAGGAGTTCATTTCGGGTTAAAATAACAAATTACACTTTTGTGGTTATTAAAAAGAATCGTGCCTTGGATTTTATAAAACTTTCTGAAAAGTTGCAACTAACTTAGTTCTACCTAATTCTGTCTGTCTGTACTTTGCGATGACTATTGTGTTGCCCCAGGGTCTCTTTTAAAGTTAATAAAACAACTTCAATTGTGGAATTATTTTACCATATTTGTCTAAAATGTTATGTGTATGTCTATTATTAGCAGTTTATCATTGTGCTGAACTCAAACTGAAATATGTTAAGACCTTGGGAACAAATATGGGGGGGGGCAAATGATGGATTTAGTCATATTTTCTTGCATTGGGCAGAACTCAAATTTACATATGGTAAGGCCTAAAACTTCACCGTTTGTTCATTTTCACCAGGATTTAACGCCCCCTCAGGCTAATTGGGGGTTGACAAATGCTGAACTTTAGTCTCATGAGAGGGGCGTGCATGCTTCACTTGTTATAATTAGTTTTACTTGCTTGTTAGAACTTGAAATTCTGTAAGGAATAATTTTAAACTTAATAGTTTCTCTCAACTAGTTTTGTAAACATTTACTTACCTTTTGGTTTATATTTCTAAATTACCACATTTTTTAAGAAGATATGAACGATACGATTAAGGCGGTACACCTCATAATGATAAAGGTTACAAACATAATGATATCTCCATGTTACTTCGCTGACTCTAATAAATTTTTAACAGTGTACACTTATATCTTCAATAATGTGAACTTTTAAATAAAGGCATGCTAGTATTGACGCCCACTTGGCTGTTTTTAAATGCATTTTATAATATAACTTACAATATATAAGGGACATTATTTTTTTATTATTTGTTTGGTACATAACGCTCCCATCTCTTCACAGTCGATATATTTGCTCTCAGAAAATTACTAAAACCAAAGCCAATATTACGACCTTCTAAATATACGTTATCAGATATTTCTGTCTCGAGGCCTATTGTCTTTTTGGCTAATTATTGCTTAATTTAGGCAGCGGCCACAGGGTTAATATATTTCTAATGTGTTAAGGAAAGTTTTCATTTAGCTTCTGTGTTTTTCATCCTTATTTTATTTTGAGAAAAAAAAACAGTGCATCATTTTTATTCGATAGAGGTTCTTCAAATTGCATATTTTCTATATTATATCTTGATTTCAATATTTAAAATTGTTCTCCTAGGAAAGTAATGATTAATTGTCCTATAATGTGTAGCAGTTTGTGTATTATACATATATCTAACATGTGGCCTGATGCAAAGTTCGAAGTGTTATGAAAACAATCTTTTAAAATGATAGATAGGCAAAGAACTATTTCTCAAATTGTAAGTTGTTTTTTATAATATCCTAACTTTCCCAAATTAGAGAATCATTTTAATTAAGATAAACATTTATTCCGAATTAGTTTTTAATTATTATTGCTACCCAATCACAATGAAAAGAACAGAGAAATTAACAGTATTTGATTTAAAGAAACAGCGCAATTAGAAATTGAGTACAAGTTTCCATAGATAACAAAACGAGTTGATGTTGAATTAGGTTTACAAACAAGAAAAATGTCCCCGAAGAAGGTAAGACGTTACATTCGCCGAAACCTTGTTAATATAGTAGTAATATTAATTGCATCTCTCGTATTCTCTATTTCTTTGCTTTTTTTCAAATTCCTTATTGTTTTTTTCTCTAACTTTTATTATTTTGGTTTTCAAAATGTCCCGGTGCTTATTAGACATGCCTCGTGCCATTGATAATCATTCTGCATTTAAATCGGTCGTAGGGGGTTCTAGTTATGTTCAATTTCCAATTAAACACCCCTGTATATATTTGTCTTTATATTTATTAAACCATTTTTTTTCAATTACATCCATCATTCTAGCTTGTTTTATTAATGCTCTCCAGGTTTATTACAATCTAATGCGTTTCGTATCCTTCTTTCGGTTCCATACTTCGTTATGATCGCGTGCTAGCCATAATTGAAAGCTGTTTACCTGGTTTGACCGTTTTATTCATTTCTATTTCTTAAATAATCTACCCTTTTTATTCATTTAATGTTGAGGTAACGAACTAATCCTGTTGCTTTCTATCCTTGCTTTCTTTTTCTGTTTCGCTTATCCTTTCTTACACGTATCAGGTCGATGCAAAAATATTTGCCGGTTAATGAAAGCTGAATTTTATACGATAGTTTTACATAACTCCATATGTATAATAAATTCTCGTTCAGATTACTGAATTATCATTCAGACTTTTCATACAATATTGTCACCTATGTTGACCAGAAAACGATTTCATTTAGTTTATAGAAAGAATGATATGCCATCAGGATAGTGATTTTATTTAAAAAGAACTACTGACCAAGGTACTTTACGATAATTTTAATGTATTCTTGTCTCATCCTGGATAATCCTTCTGACTTAGCGCTCTCGGATTTTCACTTCGTTAGGATTTAAAAAAAAAACAATCTCATGGCATAATGTTCCCACCTGGAATGGAAGATGAACACGAATTCGATTCATATTAACGTCTAACACTGAGGAATTTGACAAACGGTTAATTTAAAGGCTCATTGACGGATGGGATCAAGTTGTAGAGAGAGAAAGTGGTTTTTGTTACGTATTAAAAGTGACTTTCAAAATCATTCAGTTTTTTAATGTAAAGATCGAATTTCATTTGGCAAATCTATTTCTTTTTGCTATTCGAAGATAACGTAATTAACCGACCTGAAGGTATTTTTTTCGCGAAATAAACCGAAAAGGCTTTTCTTAAATTGTTTCCCCGTGGAATGAATCGGTAAATAATGTATCAATTAATGAAGGAGTGTTGGTATATAAAAAAAAGACAATTAATAAAAAATATTACCGTTCTGAATATTTTAGTTTAGGATCGATTATCGTATAATTGGGACTATTTTTCCCATCTTGAGTGCCATTTTCCCAACGTTTAGATCGATGTAAACTCTGTATCTTTTGAATTCGAGAACTTTTCTGTTAAAACACGAAAATCTACATGAAATTTCGAATGAAACAATTTATTAAATTCACGGGAGTATCTTACTCTCGTTTCCTCATCAATGACTTGAAAGAAATTCTAAGTAAATCGCAAATGTATTCCACTCGGCCTTACTGAGCATTGAACCGTCAACCTCCAAGATAAGGTCACCTTTACAAAATATACATGTCCAAGTACTGTAAACACTGCGCTACTAGTTCTTCTGGGTACGCCCGGTACTGATTTTAAGTGTAAATAAATAAATAAATTTATAGATGACAATCTCAATATTCATTACTATTACTTGATCATCAGCTAATATATACACTTATTCTCTGAGTCGCGTTATCCTTCACCGTTCTCCCGATCTATAATCTTAAATTCATTCCATGAAAATAGATGGCTCCATACATTTATATACATAATATAAATAATACATGTAATACATGCCATAAAGTAAGTGGATTTCATATATTATTATTATTATTATTATTATTATTATTATTATTATTATTATTATTGTTGTTATAAGTATTGTTTTTATTATTGCTATTATTATTATAATTGTTATTATTATCATTATTGTTATTATTATTGTTATTATTATTATCATTATTGTTATTATTATTGTTATTATTACCATTATTGTTATTATTATTGTTATTATTATTGTTGTTATTATTGTTATTATTATTATTGCTTTTATTAATGTTATTATTATTGTTATTATTATTGTTATTGTTGTTATTGTTATTATTGTTATTATTATTGTTATTTCTATTAATATTATTATTATTATTATTATTATTATTATTATTATTATTATTATTATTATTATTATTATTGTTGTTGTTCTTGCCCGTCTATGGAACACTATTCCGCTGCCTTTTCATGAACACGGAAGGAAATATTAATGTATTAAACTTCCTTATGTAGTTTAACTTTATTTAAATCATTTGGATTTTCCAACAGTTTACATATCGATTGCGTTATATAGATAGTTATTTTAAACTAGCGGGGAACCCCGACCTTGCCCGAGATTGAATGATGGTCAACCAATATTTCACACTCATATATTTATATTGTCATCAAAATCCATTAAATCACCCGGGAGGAAGATTCACATGCGTCCATGCAGTAACTTAGTCCAAGATATATGTTATTCTAGATTGTACTCTAGAGAACCTGATTATTTTATGAAATTATTTTTTATAAAATGCTTTCCAGTAAACGAAAAAACATTACGGTATTTAGATGCAGGGGTTTAACCTACAAACCCCGTCATCCATAAAATGCAAAAAAAAAGAAAAAAAAAGAATGTGACATGCGGTGTTGAACCTATATATATATATATATATATATATATATATATATATATATATATATATATATATATATATATATATAAACAATCAACTTACTCACAGTAGAATTTTTATCTCCCGTTGTGCTAGCCTTGTTGCTAATGACCAGCATGGAGAAAATGTCTTTACTAATAATAGATACATTTAAATAAAGGTTTCGATTATCGATTATCGGTACTTATCTGGGGTATTCTAAGACAAAACTTAACTAAGATCACTCCAAGACTTATGCACTAAAGTTCTGTTAATTTAAAAGAAGTCTGTGCCACAGTTTCGGCATCTGTTAGGACCGAACTAACACACAACGACAAAGTTGCACTGATATAATTGTAGAGATATTTACACCGAACCCCTTCGATTTTGTTACTTATTTAAACATTTATACTTTCTTTTTACTTTTCTTTCCTTTTTGCTTTAAGAACTATTTCTTTTTTGTGCGGTCGATTTTTTTATTATTTTCCCACTCCGTTTCTAGAATTTTGTTATTGGACATTTCTTTCTTTTATTTTTGCGTGTACAGGAACTCGCACATGAAGAAGGCATTATCGGGTGCGACTTTTCGCCTTTCGGCACCGCATAGACGTATTAAACATGCCTTCAAATTCTAGCGTGTCCGCATGCAATCCACTCTGCGCATGTCGCTGCACATGCGCAGACGTTTGTGTCATATTACATGGTGTTTTACTTACGTTTTTCTCTTTTGCTTTTTCCATGTCAATTCGTGGACATCTAAACAATGGCCCACGGTTAGCGCATGGTATGTCTCACCCCGAAGAATTATTGTATGCGGGGGTCGTTTGGATGCACTTATATGGGCGTGTTCTTTGCATATACATGAATGTGCCTGTTTCGTTAATGAGTGAAGTTTGAGTTGATCTTTTTCGCACAATTTGAATAGTTGCCAACGTCTCAAGTGCAAAACATATGTTCGGCTGTGAAGAATTCACAAGAACATATTATAAAAATAAGAAAATAAAACGTTGTAAAAGTATGTAGTTCGAATGTTGCACATTCGATTAGTGGAAAATATGTAGAAAAAATGGACAGAAAAAATACCTTGATAATGTATCAAATGCATTTATAATAAACTTACGTAAAAGTTCAAATTGTATAACGATATGCTTATCAGCCATTGACGTATGTTTGGAAAGTTTAGATTTCTTTTAATTTAGACCTCTTTTTTGACCACTTAACTTTATTAAAACCGGCCAAAGAACAATAAGAAAACGTTGGAAAAATATGCATTACAACAGCCTCGCGTCGTCCTGCGACCTACTGTTTCGGAAGAAAGTACAATTAGGAAAATAAAACGGGGACAGACATAGTGATTTCTACAAATGAGATGACCTATATATATATATATATATATATATATATATATATATATATATATATATATATATATATATAATATAAAGCTGAACGTCTGTGTGTGTTGTCTGGTCACGAATAGGCTCCTATATGGTTGACTATTATAGAAAACTGATCACATATAATGATAGAAGATGTATCCAGACACAGGATTGGGTGGGTTTGATCTGCTACAATGATGATTCATTTAAATTGTGGGGTCTGCGTACGCAACTGGTCGACAAAGTATGAAAATAAAAAAATTAAATTAAAAAAAAACGTTTACAAGTGTTTTTGATATATCTGTACATAATAATACTTTGATACGTATGTTTTAATTTCAATAGGGATAATATAATAAAAGTGTGGGGTCTGCGTTCGCGCCTGGCCTTCATAAAACGGAAATAGGTACAAACTTTAATAAAGACTTTTTCATATCTATCTGCGTAAGTATGCTTTGATAATTTTGTTTTAGTTTGAAGAAATATGGTATAATAAAATTATGGGGTGTTCGTTCGCGCCTGACGTCCATATAACGGAAATATGTCACACATTTTAACAAGTTTTTTTTTTTTAATATAGATCCACAGAATATTGTAATACGGTCTCACTGTGAACAGGTATGGTATAATAAATTATGGGGTTTATCTATTTTTACTTTCATCATATTTTGCTTTGGTTTTGATACCCCCAAATTCGAAACTATCTCTTCACAACCGTTCCTTTTCATAACCTATCATACTTTAATAAACAAGAGTCCATTTTCTGTAGGCTATTTTGGAACCCAGTAAACGACGGGTACTTTTGTTAGTATATATATATATATATATATATATATATATATATATATATATATATATATATATATATAATATATATATAATATATATATAATAATATATATAATATATATATATATATAATATATATATATAATATATATATAATATATATAATATATATATATATATATATATATATATATATATATATATATATATATATATATATATACAGGGTGTTTCAAAAGTCTTGGAACATAACGATTTTTAATAACTCAAAAACTATCAGGAGTTGAAAAATGAAATTGGTACCGTTGGAAAGGTTAAAGGTTCAAGTTTTGTGGGGAATCTTCAACGTTGCTCAATATGAGTACCATTCGTCACACGCAAGACATCTAGTCGATAGTCCATTTCCTGCCAAACGCGTTCCAGCATCTTGACGTCAATGGTTCCCATAACTGCCGTTACTCGAACCTTTAGTTCGTCAATATCTCTTGGAAGGGGCGGCACATAGACTTGTTGCTTGACAAAGCCCCAAAGGAAAAAAGTCACACGGGGTAAGATCTGGAGACCTAGGAGGCCAGGCCATGAGAATGTCATCACCTCGGCCAGATCTCCCAATCCATCTACCAGGCAGCCTTGTGTTAAGAAACTGCCTTACTCTAAGACTCCAGTGTGGTGGCCCACCATCTTGTTGAAAAATGAAGTCCTCAGATTATGCTTCTTCCAACTGAGCCATTAAGCAGTCTTCCAGCATGTTGAGATAGGATTCACCAGTGATAGTTGCCTCTTCAAAGAAGAACGGTCCATATACACCTTTCTTGGAAATTGCACAAAACACGTTCACTTTTGGTGAATCTCGCTCGTGCTCAAGAAGTTCATGAGGATTCTCAGTACCCCATATGCGAGTGTTATGCTTGTTAACTTTGCCATTCAGATGGAAGGTCGCCTCATCGCTAAAAACAAGCCGGACAACAAAACCGTTTTCTTCCAACTTCTCTTGCATTGCAATGCAAAAGTCACGGCGAAGTGGCTTATCAGTGTCCTTCAACTTTTGGACCAACTTGAGATTGTAAGGTACCATTTGCCGTCGTTTCCTAAAGACACGCCAGACAGTTGCTGGAGCAAGCTGAAGTTCCCTGCTGGCTCTTCTCACTGATTTACGGGGGCTCCTGTGAAAGGCTGTCCGAACTTGCTCAACTGCATCTTCTGAAGTTGAAGGGCGACCTGTTCGCTTACTTGGGCACAAACACCCATCTTTCACAAAATTTCCTTTCAGGGGCTTCTTTTTTAAATTCCCTGCGAAATGCACGCTGAACACATGTCCACGATTCAGTCTTTGAAAATTAGAGGACGAAAATGTCTTGTCTTGTTTAGAGAACGCCATTACTGCACCTGCAAAGATAAGACGAAAGTCATTAGTATGACCAAAAACTTGATTAAGCAAGCTTTAAAATGGCACCAGTTCCATTTTTCTACCTGGAATAGTTCATGAGATATACGTATTTGTAATGTTCCCAAGACTTTTGAAACACCCTGTATAATGTACCTAAAAAGACAACTGTTTACACAAATATCAGTACAGTAGTTGACCATTCCTGCTGATTAGGGGTTTTGAATGTTCCACACTATCACCTTTGACTCCAATTTCTAAACTTTAACATTCGAGCTACGTAAAATTGCCATGATAATGAAAAATAAAATAATAAACAACCAATTCTGACGCAGCCATGAAACAATCCAGTTGTGTTTGCACTCCCTTTATAAAATATATCAACCTATTCTTTATCCGGGTTATTCATTGTTTATTATTTCCTAACATGTCTTTGGATAACGTACATTAGTTGCATTTTTCTAATCTTATTTTACGTACGTTTGAATTTCAGCAAGCATAAAACTGTATGACCCCGAATTATTGGTTCGATTTTCTGAGAAAAATAAAAATGTTCCCCCAAAACTGTTTCCCCCCTAAAACCTTCTTGAGCTCAAGGCCTAGAATTTTGCCAGCGTCAAATATTACGTTTTCAAATATTTCTTTTGGCTAAATTTCAGCAAAATCTGATTGTCGAAAAAATTATGTCTCAAAAAGTGTAGTTTTGGGCCATTTAGACCCTTTTTGATCTCTTGGAGACGCAACCAGAATTGTCCTATGGTCAAATCTCACGTATTCAAATGTATGTGCTTTTGACCTTGCTTTTGGGTAATTTTCAGCAAAATCTAATGGTCGGAACAGATTTTATATCCTGAAAAGTGCTATTTTTGACCATTTCAACCCCTTTTGATCTCCTTGTGACTCTACCAGAATTTTTTTTCCGAGTATGCTACAATTCCTCCATTTGGTAATTGAAACTTCATGCAAAATTTCCAAAAAAGTTAATGAGAATTTTGGGAACGAACCGGCAAACGGACGAAGATGAATTCTAAAATCCAAATCCCAATACGTTGATGGACCAATAATTAGTTTTTTTTAGAAATGTTGAAGACAATTCGCCATGTATAACGAGACATGATCGAAAGTAGTGATTTTAATATTCTCTCTCTGATTGGCTTTTAAGTCAACAGTTAGTTTAACTTTAATACTGCGCACACATGAATATATACGCACATGCATACAACCTTACTTAATATTTAGACAGCCATTTGAAATAGTTTCACAGTCTTACATTTTTCATGAATCTTACCTGGTAACTGACAACAGGCAAATTAAGTAACTAAAAGGGTAAAAGTAGACCTTATTGTAGCATCAAAGTGTTGTATTGAAACTCTTTAAATGCTATTCCTATTTACATGTTAATTGCCGCAAGCCTACTTGCAAGGGAAATACTTTTTCCTACGTCTGATTATCGTTTCATGTTTTAATTCAGAGGATTTGTATGAAGTACGTAGAAAAGTGAAAGTAACATTCCTCCAAGTTGCTGCAAATGCTTTAAAGAGTCTGCGTAAAACTTCTCTTAAATAGAAACTAGAATGATAAAAAAAATCAACACGAAAACTATTATTCATATTTTTATGTGGAAATTACATATGAAAGTATAACATACACTTTGCTCATTTATTGCAGACTATTAGACTCCTCCTTTAGTTGTTCCACGACGTTTCGGCTTAAGATTCCTCTGGGAACCACGACGGAACAGGAACTCTGAATTTCCTAACTGCATTTTCAGCAATTACTGGCTTCCATAGCCCGGGGCCCGTGGCGCACTCGACAGAGACGTTTAATCTCTACGGTTCCAGGTAAGCATTTTCTGTGGAAAGCGGTTTCAATCCTACCCAAATCAGGGCAGATATTAAGTTGGCCAAAACGTGGTGAGACAAAAACACACACAAAAAATAAAACAACAAAAATGAAAGGTGGTAATTGTTGATAATTAAGTAAAAAGTATCGGAGTTCTTATCCCATCGCGGTTACCCCCTGACGAAGGCCAAAGGTATAATGGGCAAAAATGTCGTGAAACAAGAACTAAAAGCTAAAGATAATAGTTTGCAGTGAACAAATGAATAAATAATACTCATATCAATAAACGGTCCAATTGATTAAATAATATAGATTTTACAATCTATCAGCAAATTGAAATATTCTTCCTTGTTTTTCATTAGTTTGACATATTGAGACTACGAAGATCAACAGAGTAGCATAAACATGGGCGATCTTTTGTTTCAGAATGCATGTTTTTACTTAGTCACTACTTGTTCAATGCATTTCTGTCAAAGAAATAACTATGGCTCTGATGTGCGTCGGTACTGGATTTGGCATATGGGTTGTTCCAAAAGGAAAGACTTGCGGTCATTTAACTGTGAAAGTTGTAGAGCTATTAGCTTAGTGCAAAAATAATGTCGCTATGACGTCCAACTATATATATACAAAAAGAAAACGACATTATTTGTGCACCAACCTAATACAGTGACGAGGGGTGGAACAATTACAATGAACGACTTACTTTTCTCCAGAATAACTTTCTGTACATAGACGTTTCCATTCTAAATGCCATACATTCAATGACGCATCACTGCATTTGACACATGGGCACGGCATGGGCTGCTTTCTTAGACGCTCACACAATCAATATCTGCAATAGAGAAATTAATTGTTCATGTAATTAATGCATTAGTGCATTGATCACGTTAATTCAATTTGCTATCCCAATGTGTTCCCTTTATGCTAAATAAAAATAGGAGTAAGTTTTGAAACGTCTCTTGTCTTTACAAACAAATATTATATACTCTCTCTTTAGAAAAACATTGTAGCCAGAACATTTTAACAGGTTGCAGATAATGGTTATTTGCGAAAAATCATATACAATTACTATGTAAAAGCAATTTCAACAGCACACATCTGCACCAATTTTATCTTAGGTCACCAACGTTAGAATCTATTTAATACTGATGAGAGTTCTCAATCTTACCGTGTCGTAAAATTCATTTAACATATTTTAATCTATGCATATTTCGTAGTTAGCATTAGAGAACATATTGTCTAGAAACTATTATATTGTGCCTGAAATATAATAGTAATTGCAAAAGTTTTAAATAATGAATTAAATGCTATCAGCTAAGCTCGAACCTTAAACATTTACCACACCCGCTTCTCCTACAGGTGTACGGAACGATAGATAAGACAGCTGTTATATTAAAGAACTGAATAAAAGAATTAAGTTCGGGCATGCACAGAAAAACAATAAAAATAATGTGATACTATTTAAAATGAACAATGTATATCTGTATGCGTTATTCCTCCTTCTACTTGTTACAAAACATAGCTGGTGTCTGATTCTCCTCCTGTTAATTTTAGAGTTACTAGTGACTAGTAGTTTATGAGTTTATCGGTTTTATATTTACAGATAAACAGACAGATAGCCAAACCCACATACACTTGCTGTTTTTTTAACATTACTAAAAAATTACTTAATAATACTAAATATGTAATCTTTATAAAAATCACATACGTAGTATGATTCTAGAATAATTTTCTTTTTTAGGTTAAAGCTTAACTCAGTTGTATAAAAATCGAATTCATTTTTTTTTGTTATCAAGTGAATAGGAATCAAATTTTATACACACCTGATATACTTTCATTTTACAAAAAGAGTGTTTTTCCTCTAGCATGACACCTACATTGTTAATATTTTTTTTACCAGAATAACCTTTTGAAAAAACTCTTTTAATTATTGATGTATTGTACCTACCGTAACAGTATAGGCAATCTCAAGTATCTGGGTATCCATGACTGTTCTGGCACAATTTTTGCCAAACTATATCTATTCAAATACAATCTAAATATCCAACATTAGACATAACAACTCTGTTTAAAGAATTTTAAGGACTAGTAAATTAACTAATAAGTGAAGTAAAATAAACTAAATGAAAGATGCATATAAATGCAATTAACATCTACATCTTATAAACTGAGGAGTGAAATTTACGATATAAATCAATAATATAAAGCTGAATGTCCCTGTGTGTATGTGTGTGTATGTGTGCGTGTGTATGTGTGTGTGTTTGTGTCTGGTCACGAATATACTCCTATATGGCGTACTATTTTAAACAACTGATTATATATAATGATAGATGTCTCGAAACACAGGAATGGGTATGTTTGATCTGGCAGAACAGTGACCCATTAAAATGTTGGGGTCTGCGTTCGCGCCTGGTCCACAAAGTATGGAAATAAAAAATAAAAAATATAAAAAAAAGTTTACAAGTGTTTTTGTATAGATGCCCATAATAATACTTTGATAAGTATGTTTTAACTTAAATAGGAATGGTATAATAACATTTTGGGGTCTGCGGTCGCGCCTGACCTCCATAGAATGGAAATAGGCACAAACTTTAATAAAGACTTTTCATATCTATCTGCGTAAGTATACTTTGATAATTATGTTTCTGTGTGAAGAAATATTGTATAATAAAAGTATGGGGGTGTTCATTCGCACCTGACCTCTATAGAATGGGAATATGTCACAAAGTTTAACAAGATTTTTTAATATAGATCCACAGAATATTGTAATACGTGTCTCACTGTGAGCAGGTATGGTATAATAAATTATGGGGTTTATCTATTTTATTTTTACTTTCATCATATTTTGCTTTGGTTTTGATACCTCCAAATTCAACCAAAATTTACAAATTTTGCTTTTCATAACCTATCATACTTTCATAAACCAGAGTCCATTTTCTGTATGCTGTTTTTGAACCCAGTAAACGACGGGTACTTTTTCCAGATAAATAATATGTGTATTTTACTGATAAGCTAAATTAACAACTTAGTGATATCAATAAATACACAAACACCCACAATAAGTGAAAATAACTAATAATGCAATTAACAAATAAGTAAAATACACTAATAAGTTAAATTTACTTATATTGAAATTAAGTAGTACGTTAAAGTAAATAATAAGTAAAATACACTAATAAGTAAAATTAAACAATATATGAAAAATATGAAATAAAATAATTGAAATTAGCTAATGAATGAAAAAAATTAAAAAGTTAAATTAACTAATTAGTCAGATAATTTTATGAAAGAAATAAACTATTAAGTTAAATATAATAATTAATGAAATTTACTTCTAAGTGAAATTAATAGGTGTAATAAATTTTAAAATGTGAAATTAACTAATACGAGAAATGAACTAACACGTTAAATAATCTAACAAGTAAAATTAACTAATAACTGAAATAAACTAATGATAAAACTTGACTAATGTGTGGAATAAACAGATAAGTTAAATCAAATAATTAGTAAAATGTAGTAATCAGTCAAATTAACTAATAATTGAAATAAACAAATACGTGAAATTAACTCACACGAGAAAGAAACTAAAAATATAATAAACTAATGAGGGAAATTAACTTATAAGTCATATCATCTCTGAAGGGCAATAAAGTAATAAGTAAAATTAACTAATAAGCGAAATAAATTAATAAGTAGAATGGATGCGCACATTTGTTTTAAGGAAATAAAAATGTCTATTATAAAATAAAACGTGTCGGGCTTCTAATAAAATAGGTGCAAAGGTTAAGATCTCGCCGAATTCATGACTATTACAACTCAGTTTTAGCTAGCCATTTCAAGTAGAATATATTCAAGCAATATATAGAACTAACGATATACATTTAACAAATTGCATCGGGTCTGGTACAAATGTTGCTTTTGATATAGAATAAAGCGAACGAATCTTTCAGACCATTTATAATATATACAAGACGCTTATCAATAAACAATCATTAGGATAAACTTTCTTATTTTATTTAACGGTAGACTTTATCTATATCCCTTAACACTAAACTAAAACCAAAAAATACCAAAGATTAATGGCAGTTGGAGCAAATTCTTTATTCTCCTCTTTTTAGGTTTGCTTCATTTCGAGAAAAAAATGCTAATTCCAACTTTGAAAGATTACAAAGAATCCTTTTTTGTTGTATTGTTGTGGTTAGTTCTTTAGATAAAAGTGTGGAAATAGAAAAGGAGCATTGATCGACTTGGGACGAAAGAGCGATGAAAATAAAAACACTGCCTGCGTTTCGTTCGTGTTTTCGTATCATTTTGTTGATATCAACTTTTGACTTTTCTCCGAATCCTGTCGGGGTTCAAGGTTTATTTTTCATTCTGGATCTTTTTATATTTTCACGGGTTTAACTTTTCAGGGATCGTTATCGCGCATTCTTCAGCGCTAACACGCTACCAGAAAGACTTGTTTTTTTTTATGTCAAACAAAACAGTATATATGCGAGTATAAATGGATATCTAAATATATAAAAAATACACGTGCATATTCACGCACATATTTATCTTTCGGCTACACACATACACACACACATATATCTATATGCATATATATGTATATGTATACATACATATACATATATATGTATTTTTACAACTATTTTCATGTATATATATGTATACATATATATACATATATATACATATATATACATATATATGTATACATATATATATATAAATGACAAAATTTTATATTCCAAAATTCATGATTTTGACCATCTTATAATTCATTCCTCTAAATCAGTTGATTTATGCAATTCTTGAATTATATAATATATATATATATATACATACATATGCATATATATATATATATATATATATATATATATCTGTGTTTGTGTTAAATGAGAGCGTTTGTGACCTTCTATTTATTACTTATTTAAAGGTTTACTTTTACTACGTTCCCTTTTACTTTTACAGGTACTTTTAAGTGCCTGTGTTCTTACATATATTGGTGTGGGTATGCCCTTGCGTATCTTACCTGCAGTTCACTCTTATATGTGTGTGTGTTCTTATTTCTTTCCTTGAAAGTTTTCGAGACGTGAATGTGGCATGTATAATGCGTACATACCTGGTTGACTTGTCCAGCGAATGATGCCTTCTTGGACGCTGGTCTCCATCTCGTGGGAAGTGGTCACTGCAGACAGATGCATATATAATCAACAAAATGGAGTTAAAGCTTCAATCTTTTACTTCAAGGCAAACCTATCATCTCGAACCCTGGTTGTCTGACACGCAAAATCTCCCGTCTGCATTCTCTGATACACAACACCACTGTCAATCCATGTGTTCGTCAACCGAAAGGCCTCGACCAGAATTCCCATATCACCCCTAATTTTCGATGCGTGTAACCCCTAATTTCCGGTTCGTTCTCTCTAGGTTGATACCAGTCAGACCTAACCTTTTGTGACCCTGCCTGCTCGCTGATGGGAAACGAATATATGCATGCATCACTTTCTATTTCTAAAACTACCTATATAGCAACTAAGCTGGGCTTCCCAATATTACATCTCCTTCCCCATCATCTCATTCAAAATATATGGTCTGAACATACATCTTAAACTATCCGCATTTCCCTCTAAGGGGAACATCTATATCCATCCGGATAGCGAAGAAAGCTGTCGACATAATCCTCAAATCTCACGGCCTACGCCCGGTTCGTTACGTGTCAACGGTCTCTATCCTCTCATCAACTCACCAATCACCCGGTATGGCCCGATGTTACCCTCTCTCGCCTCAACTACGTGGAGGAAACACTAAGTCTGGGAACTACAAACCGGCTCTTATTAACCAATAGCACGCGGGAATAAGGACGTTCGCACATAAGCATCACTTGCTTAAGCTGCTCCGTACTAGGTACCAGTGAAACGTGCCTTAGATTAAAAAAAAAACAACCCAGGAATCCTCCTGTATTTCTTATTTCGCGGTCCGTAACGAATCATCACCAAAAAAAAAAATACTTCTATGGCCTCACAGACAAGCTCTTCTTCCCGGATTACACACAACTTCATTACTCAGGTTCCACCCCTTCTTTCGTACTCTTCACTGACGCACTAATTATAGAGGGAACTAACAGAAACCCTCTCCCTACTGCTTCACTGAGATCAGTTTCTAGTTCTGAGATACCCACTATAATTTAGAACCTTCGAATCTCCCACGATCGCGACGCTTCAACCGCTGAACAATTCATGGGGGAAAGGCAAACCACACCCTAACTTAACTAGCGGCTCAGAGACGAAAATTCTATCTAGCAGATTTTCTATCGTGTGGCATTGCCAACGACTTCAGCCTACCAAATCTGTGAAATTCTCTTTTCGCACCACTTAAATTCCATAATAAGGTATTTCAATCTATTTCCCTCCATGTGGGGCAATTAAACCGGGCAATGCAACTCAGGTCGTACTTAATAATATTTACAACATATAACATTCATCATATAATTTACATACATATATACAATTTACGACCTGTCATTGCTTCGGCTGGAATTCGCCTAAAGAACCCAACTTATCGACTTCTACCTAATTCACTGACATTTGTAACCTTCACATCCTAGTCTGTTTCTTTTTCTTCCGGTAATCGCCTAAAAATGTTTAAATTATACTTTAACTTTTATACTGATTATTTACTAACAAAATGTTATGCTTACTCGCAACAACGAGGGATCAGACCCGCGCTACTACATTACATACAATCTCAATACAAACGTGTGTAAAAAAAAATATACATTTTTTTTTTCATACAAAAAAACATTAAATCACAATGCCGCCCGGTCCTAAAAAGACAATACATGGTTCACAGACAAAAAATATCAATACATCATTTAATTTTTTTGTTTCAACACGACCGCCTTACGGCAACTCAAACCTTTTTTTTCTCTCGGGGCTTCTCTCATCCCCGCATGTACAAAACCTACAAATGACCTCGATACGTCCTTTCGGCTGTACGCAACTTTTTTTTCAGAAACACCATTTTAAGAAAATAATCCTTAATCGTTGAACCATAAGAACTCAATTTCTCTGTAACATGACCGAAACAAATTCTCGCTGCCACACCCATTAACATACCACGTGCTTAATAATAATCGATCGTCTCCGGATAAAAATGTTTCTGCCCATTTCACGCAAACAAAAAGGTTCGTGCACACTCCCAAATTATACAAAAACAATTCTCTTCAATCACAACAATTCTTTTCTTCCCGTGTAAGGGATTTAGTGAACCCCACTCTAAAATTCCACAACAGTGTAACATTTACAATGATAATAATTCCGGGATTTCTCAACATATTAATAATTGGAAAACAATTAAATCCAAACAAATCAGTCACACTCAACATTTCTTACACAAAATTAATCCTCACGTTCACGTGTACATCCATCTGAAGATTAAATAAAGGAGAAATCCTTTTAGACTGAGGCAATCTTCCATTTCGATATTAACGTAGCTACAATTTTTCAAAATATATATTGACCTAATAATTCAATTGTTTTTTTTTTAGTTTCACAACAATCATTATCTTTCAAAAGAACGCACTTCCCCTCAGACGGCAAAACCATAACAGTGAAACTTAAAAAAAAAACACACACACACAGAAAAAATCACTCGAAAACCATGCAAAGAGGGGTCAGGACAATTCTACCCGTCTTTCTCTCTTTTCAAAAAAACAAAAAGCAATATTACGAAAACAGCTGTCCAAAAAATTAAAAAGAAAAAAAAACCCCGATAAATACTTTCAAAACAAAGAAAAAATGTCCGCCTTCAGTGTCCAATAAGCCTTCTGTTCTGTGACAAACATCAATTGATGAGAAATGAAAATATAACTACATAACATTATATTTCTAACCCTACCTATATAGCAATTAAGCTGGGATTCCCAATACCACACACACACACACACACACACATACATACACACACACATATATATATATATATATATATATATATATATATATATATATATATATAAGGTGAAGGGCATGATTGTGCATTTAACGATGTTAAATGATTTTAATCGAGTTTTTCAATAAATTTGCTAACCGCAATTTTTTATTCATCACTTCTCTGAGGGCAACTCATAGAAATCAAAAGTCGTTTTGGAGTGTGTAGTGAAAGAAGTCACACAGAAAAGGTGTCTTTTGTATAATATATATATATATATATATATATATATGTATATATATATATATAATATATATATATATAATTATTATAGTAAAATATAATTATGACCGCCATTTAAGAAACTCGTTTCTTATCGTTGAGCACTTAAACTTGAATTAATCGGCCAACTTGTTTCTTATGCATAGATCATCAGATAACGATTAGATAACTGTCTGACTTCCGTAAAGGACATGTACATCTAAAACGTTTAAATTGAACGTTATTTCACGCGGTTAATGGTAGCCGAATGGATATGGTCGTTTCTAATGGAACCAGAGATGGCTCGTGTTGCCAAGTTCGAATCTGCTGCCTTGTGTTAATCGTGACCCCCTTCACTGAAATTCCCTAAAGGATTAAACACTAGTGCCTTTAGGTATTTAATTACTATAGTAAAAAAAATAAGTGTGTATATATATATATATATATATATATATATATATATATATATATATATATATATAACATATGCATGTGGGGGATATGTGCTTATATATACAAAGAGCACTTTTTTGTATATATGTTGTTTTATTTTTTTATTACCGTTTTATCTGTTTGGTTACATATGTTTTGTGATGTTGGACCGTGTTTACGATCTAACAGCCTTGTCAGACCTTACAGAAATGGTTGGTTAGTATTAGGAAGAATTGTTTTTAGGAGGAATATGGAAAACAGAGGGAGGTTCTGAGGTAGGAGATAATAGAGGGGGAGGCGGGTAATGACAATACTTCAGTTTTTAAGTTTAAATTATATCAGGTTGTATTGTGTGTGGGGGGTAGCAGATTCAGGTAGGGTTAGGTGGATATATGTGGATATAGGGAGGGGGAGGGGGAGAGAGGATGGTAAAGAGAAAAGAAAAAAGAGCGTGGTTAATGAGATGAGGGGGAAATTTCAATTTTTGGATTTAAAAATTTTGACTACGTTTTTTTGTGTTCGATAAGGCATATTAATTAGGTGAGAGGGAGAGAGGGAGAAAGATAGATGGGAGGAAAAGGAGGGATACGGAGAGAGAAGGGGGTTAGTACGGCTGTCATTTTTTGCAGTTACAGAGTTACGTGGTCGTTGTTCATTTCATAGTGGGTTGTTTTTAAACAGTTAACAGTTAATACAGACGTTGACGCACGCATAAGGGCGCATAATACATATACATACATATTACAGACCAATGTGTAGACACATAGGCACATACATATAAAAACAACGCCTATGTAGATTTACATGGGTCTACATGCAGACATATACACACATACACGCAACCCTCGTACACATATATATATATTCGCATATATATATTTGCAGATATAAGTACATACTCATACATACATAAACATACACACACCCATTCGAGTACATATACGTGGATATACAGATCTCCAGTAAGAAGTAGATGGATGCATATATATACACAGGCATATACATACAAATGCACACATACGCACGGGCTCATGCCCACGTATACATAATTACCTTAAAATATATGTTTATAAAATATAAATGTGTACGCCCATATAGGCACATATATATTACACAATTACACAAATATATGCATATCCACACATGCATATATATACATACACATACTGGCATGCATGGGTAAGTGTATGTTTTTGTACGTATGAGTATGTACTTATATCTGTGTATATATGCGAGTATATATATATGTGTACGAGAGTTGCGTGTATGTGTGTATATGTCTGCATGTAGACCCATGTGCATCTGCATAGGCATTGCTTTTATATGTGTGTGCCTATGTGTCTACACCTTGGTCTGTAATATGTATGTATATGTATTGTACGCTCTTATACATGTGTCAACGTCTGTATTAACTCTTAACTGTTTAAGAACAACCCACTATGAAATGAACAACAACCACGTAACTCTGTAACTGCAAAAAATGACAGCCGTATTAACCCCCTTCTCTCTCCCTCTCCGTATCCAACTCTTTCCTCCCCTCTATATATATATCTCTCTCTCTCTCACCTAATTAATATACCTTATCGAACGGGAAAAAAAGTAGTCAAAATTTTAAAACCCAACAATTGAAACTCCTTCACCCCCTTATCTCATTAGCCCCTCTCTTTTTTTCTTTTCTCTTTACCACCCTCTCTCCCCCTCCCCCTCATTGTATCCACATATATCCACCCAAACCTACCTGAATCTGCGACCCCACCACACACAATACAACATAACATACTTTAAACTTCAAAACTGAAATATTGTCATTACCCGCCTTCCCCCTCTATTATCTCCTACCCCAACCCCCCGTCTTTTTCAGTATTCCTCCTAAAAACAATTCTTCCTAATACTAACCAACCATTTCTGTAAGGTCTGACGAAGCTGTTAGATCGTAAACATCGGAAACATGTGTAACCAAACAGATAAAACGGTAATAAAAAATAAAACACATGTTTGCAATGCAATAGTATTGAGCACTCTCTTCAGGTTTTTACTAATTACCAGTTTTACCAAATATATATATATATATATATATATATATATATATATATATATATATATATATATATTGTTACGGTACAAAACGATAATATGAGTAAAGTTCCTTGGGATTCGGTGCAAAATAAAGACACAGATATTAAGTAAATGTTGAGTAACGAGCAGACATAAAACTATCTGAATAGGTTACAAGCAATTAATATTAGTTCTACTTTATTATAAATAATTTTATGTGTACCGAAAGAAAGAAAGGCAGAAATATTACAAAAGAGAAGATATTTTTGGCGCAAAACTGTTCAATTGATTGACGAGATTTATTTCTTGCATTCTCTCATAATCTTGCAAAACAGGGGATACAGTTTTATAAAGACAGCTTCTTTATGTACAAAAATCGTGCACTATTAAGTATAACATTTAATTAATCTGGTCTTAATAATAAAATGTTACGCGAAATCTTGGCCAAATTGCGTATTTTTTTACGTTTTGTGTTCTCTAGTGTTACTCTTCCGTTTTTCTTTCGTATTTTTAATCTATCTCGTTCTAAAGAGAAAACAGATGTTGCTATTTTTTCTTTACCGCCATTATATCTTTCTCCGCAAACATGTTCTCTCGTTGTCGTCGCTTCTAACGTTTCCAAATATTTTTCTCCTACTTCTCTTTTGAATTTTCCCGATGAGTAACTAAACCAAAATCAGTTTCTCATTCGCTTCCAAACTGCTGTTCGACTTTAATTTTTTTCTTTAACCCCCTCTCTCTCTCTCTCTCTCTCTCTCTCTCTCTCTCTCTCTCTCTCTCTCATTTCTCTTGTTACGCATAAAAGAAACGAAAATAATATTTTTTCTTCGTATCGCTGAGAACAATTGAAACAGAATAAAGGATATAAAACATACAAGGAATTTTTATCATCTTATAGAAAAAAAATTAAAATTGAAATATAAAATAAAATATTATATAATGAAATGACGGTGCTACATTATATATATATATATATATATATATATATATATATATATATATTTAATGATGTTCATAATGTGAGAGTTTATATATAATAGATTCTACATCCAAACAACGTCGCAGCACACAAAAGCCATTACAGTCAACGAGGCCGAAGTCCAAGACTCGAGTTTCGCCTTCATTTTGCCTCATCAGTTAGACACATCCTCACTATATATATATATATATATATATATATATATATATATATATATATATATATATATATAGAGAGAGAGAGAGAGAGAGAGAGAGAGATGTTGTTTTCTTTTGGTTTTAGCGATATGTTTTTTTGAATGAATTCAATCATTTACGAAAGTGAATTTTTTACCTAAATAATAGTTGGTATAATTTTCCCTTTTAACCAATTTGGTACTCCCACATGGGGAGCTCTATATATATACAATTTTTAAAGTTACATTTTAAAAATTATATATATATATGTATGTATATATATATATATGTATATATATATATTATATATATATATATATATATATATATATATAAACGGCACCTTTTGCTCAGTTAGTAGAGTACTTGCCTCGCATGCAAGAGGCTCGGGTTTCGAATCCTAAGTCGATATATATATACTCTGTGCAAAATCAAGACTTCAAAACAAAGTGTTGATGGCACCGAAAAGTGTATTTCATTTTTTGTTACAATTGTGTCGATGTCCAGTTCGAGAATTTCAAGCATTATATTGTTTGAAAATTTTCAAAAAACAGCATTTCTTCAAACTTTTGGCAATGTAGCATTTTTTGAATAGAAAGAAAAAAGATGAAGGTACCTAACGGGGAAAAAAACATGCGATAAACATTTATCTTTGTTGTGGTTACGGAAAACCCATGTAAATATTAATGTATCGCCTAATTTTCGTATCCTTATTTAAGAAAAGGATATGTGAAGTTTTTACGGGGAGCCCTAAGCCATTTAATTTTTTTTTAAGATATCCCATTTTTTGGGTTCCTAAATTCCTTTATTTCCCGATGATTGATTTTTTGTAAAAATAATTTTTTTAAATTTGGTATCTATATTTATATTATGTTCGTAACAACCTTGTAAAGATGTTACGGTTAGTTTTAGTTTTGTATTAGTGGCAAATAATATTTATAGATTATCGTTTTATTGGTACTTGGATATAAGATCATTTCAGGTTTAGAATTTGATTGAATATGAGAATAAAGTAAAATGGGTGGATTAAATATATATACACCTTGTAGGATATTTCGGGTGAAGTGCTTTAATCTATTTACTGACTGAAAATTCATAGTTATTCTACTTTTAAAAAAATTTGTGTCGTATCTTGGGATGATTTGAAGGTAGATAGTTCAATTAAGTTGTTAAGTGCTGCTAGTAAATTCTGTTTGAAACTGGGCCGATTTTGTTTCCTATATGGTTAAAAGGAGGTAATTCAGGCCGTTTGTATTTTCGATTCATTGATTACGCGAATGCGACTATAATTTAATAATTAATTTAATCAGATGGGTCCAGAACGTTCTACAATGGCTTGTTTTACAATTAAGTATATAAATTATGTTTTTGATCTAAAGGAGTGGGATGCCTTTAGCCCGTATCTGTTATTAATCACTTGTGCTGCTCCTGTCATATAGTTCATGCGATTTGTTATTGGGTTGTCTAAATAAATAAAATATTGTATATCCTCTAATTTCTATTCTTACAACAAAACCACCCAGGGGTCAAAGTGTGTTTTACTCCGGTGGGAAGATGTCTACTCCTGCATTTATGGGTGAAAAACACTTAGACAGTGAAGTAGGAGAATAAGTAAGCATGGATTCTACCAACCTAGGGTGTCGGACGACAAAATCACTTTAATTAATATTTAAATGGATTAACAACCCCCAAGTTGCTCATTTAATTTTTAGTAATTAGGCGATACATTAATATTTAAATGCGCTTTTCCGTAACCACAACAAAGGTGAATGTTTCTCGCATGTTATTTCCCGTTACCCCCATCTTTTTTCTTTCTATTCCACAAATGCTACCTTGCCAAAAGTGTGTCTATTCATAAAGTCTGAAGAAATGCTGGTTTTTGAAATTTTTCAAACGATATAATGCTTTAAATTGTCGAACTGGACATTGAAACAATTGTAACATAAAATGAAATACACTTTTCGTTGTTATCACCACGTTCTCTTAAAGTCTTAATTTTGCACACACAGTATATTAATGCTCAATTATGAAATGTGAAAGGTGATAATTTCGTAGCTTAATCCTTAAGTCAACCTTTTTTGGCTTAACACCTAATGGTATATGAATATTTACTGAATTACACGACCCACATATGAGTATATATATATATATATATATATATATATATATATATATATATATATATATATATATATATATATATATATATGCTACGAGCACAAATTTGGAAAATTTGTATATTGCAAACGAATGAAATGCCCATCGGCTTCTCTTTCAGTGGTCTCACGTATGTAAGACATTATGTCACACAGGAAAAAAGTAATAACCGTACAGCAGGGAGAATGTATGTATTGATGGCTACGAAAACACTGTTCTATAAACTGTAAGCGATTTACGTAAAAGTTTTGAGTAGGAAATGTTTACTTTCAATATTATACCATCGATAGTTCCAGTGGAATAAGCTTTATTTTATTTGGTTATATATATATATATATATATATATATATATATATATATATATATATATATATATATATATATATATATATACGGTATAATTCGGATATTTTTTAACAGGCAAAAAAATAAAATACAAACATTACTCAAAGGAATCCTGTCCTCTTTACCACCAACAATATAATAAAAGATCACAGCCCGGATTCTCTACCCTGATTCAGCTATTTTTGTCAAAATATTAGACTTACAACAACGAAAAATAGATACATTTATTTAATCATTGTTTCTGAAACTTCAAAGGTTTCAAAAGTCTCATTTAACTTATATGCAAAATAGGTGTCTTCTCAAAGTGTGTGCCCATCTTTTACTTTACATTTTAAAATTTTGAGAACATAATGTGAACAGAAGCATGAAGCAAAATGTAAATTCTTGTGAATTTGTATAACATATAAAAATCAAATTTCGGTAACGAAGGGCGGGGGGGTTAAAGGATAGTTTTAAGGAAAGGTTACAGAGAGTGATAGGAAGGGAGGGGTAATATAATGATATAAGTGGCGATGAAAAGGAGAAGGGAGGGGTCAAACCATTTGGCAGGCTGTCAGATAATGATATTAACAATACTATTATAATTCAATTCGTTTAAAAGTCTTGTGAGTATAGAACAAACTTTCACTAAATTTAGTCATCTTCTCTATCAATAAAACACAACGTATTTCGTTGACATATTAATTTTATTTATTTAATTCATATCCAAATACGTCAGAATATATAAGCGTAACAAATAGTAGTTATTTTTTTGCTTTTTACCTTATATACACACATATATAAATACAGGCACACATATGCACACGTATACTAATGCACATGTAAACATATATACCCGCACAGATGCACTCATATAATCAAATGCCCATATATTTATTGTGTTGTTTTTTTTTTATTAATTTATATAAGTGTTTATGTATTTTTTGTGATTCATAATTAAGATTATTATTATTATTATTATTATTATTATTATTATTATTATTATTATTGACTTGTTTGATGTTTTTATATTTTCTTTTAATAAAACTTCTGAATTAAGTTTTGGGAGAGAAAGTATGTATTTTAATGAAAAAAAGTTTTCGAAACATGCCAACTAGTATATTAAGTATGAAAAAACATAACACGTATTAGTTTTTTTGTAATTCATAGATTGTGTTATGTAACTGGTATTATCCAGTCGTTACTAGTAAATCTGATTTTCAAGGAAGCTAAAATACATCCTCCGAAACTCAGTATACTAATTTTTACACCGATATATAATCATAAAATAACGTATTATTCGTACTTGCACATTCAACATACATGTTATCTGTTTTACGTGTGATTGTATATATAGTTTTACTATATATATATATATATATATATATATATATATATATATATATATACATATATATATATACATATATACTAGCTGTACCCTGCAACGCGTTGCTGTGGCTCAAATTGGCGCAATGGAAAAAGTTCCAAAATGAGAAAAAGCAGGTTTCTTATAGGTTTCATTTTCCATTTTGCATGGGTACCCAGTGTTTGTTGTTCCATTTTCTTAGCTGATATAGAGATTTTCCGGTTTGGTGACTCTTGAATATGTAACATAAATTGTCCATGTGAAAAAACAGTCAGTGTGTAACTCTAAGGCCCACAATTGTAAAGATTGTTCCCTGTGCTTTGTTGATGATATTGCAAATGACAATAAAATTCGAAAGTTCAATTTCCTAAAGTGTAATAGTGTATCCAAATTTCAGTTGCAATACATACGGTGGCATCCCTGGCAAATATAGCTGTTGGATAATTAACCACTTTATCTGCTTTCACAATAATGTCGATGGATTCGTATTTGACTACCTCACTTGGAATTTTACATTGAATAATAGCGTTAAGTTAATGGGCATCTTTGTATTGACCTGCAATAATAGTTCATTCACTCAGTTAAATGGAATTCTTATAATTTGAATATCTGCAAAAACCTTTTAAACTAACTATTCTTCTGATGAAATAAAATTACAGAAATTACTGAAGTTAGAAGTCAAAAAATTTTGCCCTTAACTCTGATCAGCTGGCACTTTTTCGTACCCAATTTCCCACAAGTGATGCAAAAGTTTTTGTGCGGATCGAACAGTCTGCAACTAGACATGCATATTTTGAGTTAAGTTTAATGTTTCACATGGAACAAAAAAAGTAGAGTATTTGAGGCAAGCATTTATTTCATCTGCTGGTGTTGATTGAAGAATAACAGGTAACATTTGTCTGAAATCTCCTGCAAGTAATATTACTGCATTCCCAAATGGTCTGACATTGCCACGCAAATCTTGCAAGACTCGACCAAGAGCCTCAAGTGATTTTTTGCGTACCATTGTGCATTCATCCTAAACAATAAGTTTACATTTCTGCAATATTTTTCCCCATATTGGATGTTTTGGAGATGTCGAAGATGAGATTTTTGAAAAATTGAATGTTTTAAAGTAGAATAAATAATTCTTCTACTTGGCAGCAAGGTCGCAGGTATTCCTCATGCAGCAAGGGCTAAGGCTATATCATTTTATAACCAAATGGCTGCAAAAATCAATTTAATTAGAAAGGTTTTACCAGTTACTTCTGGTGCTGTTCAAGGTAGCAGTAATTTCCAAATAACTTCTATTCTCACAGTCAGTAAATTAGGTGACTAAAATAGGATTTATCCATGTTTTGACAATGCCTTATTCACTGTAATAAATTTAGGAGACTAAAATAGGATGAGGGATTAGAGATGGACAGGTAGAGAGGAAAATATATAGATAGAAAAGAGAAAGTGAGAAGAAAATATAGAAAGAGAAGGAGATAGAGAGATAAAGGGATTGATAGATAAACAGAGAGAGGGGGAGAGTTAGAAACAGAGAGGCATGAGACAGAGGAAAGGAGACGATAGAGGGAGTTAGAGAGAGAAAGGGGCTAAAAGAGAGATGGAGAGAGTGATATAGAGAGAAAGATAGATTGAGAGAGGGAAAGGGAGAGATGGATAGAGAGAGATATTAAGAGAGGAAGAAAGAGGGGAGAGAAACAGAAGGTGAACTACACTTCGCCGTTTGTTTCCTCGTTCAGTAGAGAAGAAATATTTCGAGACTGAGACAATTTTAATGTTTTGTTATTATCCAGAGTACCCCTTTTTAGGGAGGGGGGCTAGATTTTCCGGCTTATCTGTACTTTCACTTAACAAATTAATAAAAGAAAAACATATTGTAAAATTTGAATTTAACATGAAAATACTATTTAAAAAAATAGCTCGATAACATAAGATCATAAGTGCCACTTTAGGTACTCCTTGGGCGTTGAGTTCCATGGCGACCAGCATAATTATTTAATTGTCGCTCCCTTAGCCCCCCCCTAGTCAAGGCTAATGCATGCGCACGTAACATTTTTTTATTTACTGACGTAGTCTTAGTAACTAAACGATTTATTGATAATTTCGTAACCCTTAGACGCATGCCGGAATATTTAAATTGGTTCATTATTGTTGTAATGAAAAAAAAATTCATTCAACACAAAACCAAAATCACATATTAATGATAAATGATTTATTCTTCTATTCATTGAAATTTACTAATTTTTAAATAAAAAAGTAAAAACAAAAACTTAATAAAAATAGTTGCTTATGTGTGCATAAAAAAACTTGTTTTTTTTTTTTTTTTTAGATTAGGTCCACCTTAAAATCACCCCCCCAACCTCCTCATCTTCAGAACAGCTTCCGGAATAAACACCACTTTTGGAGGATGGGGGGCTATTTGCAAAATTTAACTGATATTTATTGTCAGCATACCCACTCGAAAATACTATTAAAAAAAGGAGGGGTTCAGTGCCCGTGGGAGAGAAGTAGATTTATTTATCAATAAAAGTTGCAGAGAAGTAAATTTATTCATCAAAAAAGTCGTCATTTTAAAAAGAAAATTGTGGTGGTGGACCTAAATGTAAATACTTACCCAAAAATATCCCGGAGTTTATAACAAAAACGTGTTGTTTACGCACTATTCAACAATTTGTTCATCCGCGCATGTAAATTTAAAAAAAAATATTTGTAAAAGTGAGAAGTTATCAGTAAATATGTTTTTTTAATTAATTTATTTATTTTTTTACATTAGGTCCACCTCCACAAATGTTAAGAACGGCTTTCAGAATAAACACCCTCAACCTCTCCATGTTAACAACGGATTTCGGAAGAAACACCATTTTGGGGGGGATATTTAAAAAAAAAGTCGATGAAAGTCGTCATTTAAAAAGAAATTTAAAATCAAATGTTTGTAAAAGTGAGAAATTATTAATACATGTTTAGTAACATTTTTCGGTGCTAATGCAGAGAGTGATCCGCGCCATTTTTTATATCGTATTTCCACGTTTAATTTTTTATATCGTATTTCCACGTTTAATTAAAGTTTTATGATATTTTTTTTTCAATTGCAAGGTTAAAGTACAGAATAGGTACAGAACACCCTCCCCTCCCTATGTTAAGAATGGCTTTTTTTTAATAATAAACTTAATTATTTCAGCATGGATCACTCTCTGCATGAGTACCCATTTTTCTTTAAATATTCATAAAAAGTAAAACTTTTTTTCAAAATAAATAAATAAATGTTTGTAAATGTGACACAATCGTTTAGTTACGGCAACGTCAGTAAATAAAATATGTTACGTGCGAGGTGGGGTGGGGCACTAAGGGAGCGACTATTATTTTTTCTGCTGGTCGCCATGGAACTCAACGCCCAAGGAGTGCCAAAATGTAATTTTTTTTTGTCAAATAAATAAATTTCAAGCAATTTTTGCAATAAATAATAGATAGCAACTTCGTTAATTTTACGACTCGCCCCAGCATATTATAAACACCCTAACTTCCCTATGTTAAAACGGCGTTCGGAATGGACACCCCCAACCTCCCCATATAAGGAAAGTCTTTCGAGGTTTATGAAAGGCCGTTTTTTTTAACATGGGTAGGTTAGGGTGTTTATAATACGTTGAGGCATGTCGTAAAAATGAAACAGTTAAGAAAAAGTTAAAACAAACTTTTTTATGTAAACAATGCCGTGAAAAGAAACTAAACAATTAAAACGTTATGTTTCATGAGTGAAAAGCCTTAACTTAAATAAGTACATAAATGAATTTAAATTTTTAAAATATGGGATTTTTTTACGTGTGTGTGTGTGTGTGTGTGTGTGTACTAATGCAGAGAGTGATCCGCGCTATTTTTCAATCGTATTTGCACGTTTAATTAAAGTTTTATGATATGTTTTTATTCAATTGTAAGGTTAAAGTACAGAATAAGTAAAGAAACACCCTCCATTCCCCATGTTAAGAATGGCTTTTTAAATAATAACGTTATCATTTAAACACGAATCACTCTCTGCATTAGTAAGTTTTTTTTTTTTTTTACTTATCTGGTAATTCGAGAGTAGTTGAAACGGAAGTTACCAGAAATAAACCGGGCAAGTCTCGCAGAAACGACTTCGAACAATATTTATATTTTTTTTACTATTTTAATAATTCGCGAGGTAAATTTATTTTAATGACATAATAATATCCCTCGACTTTAAAGATGGGTTGTCTGAAAATTTCAAATTAATTGGTAACGTAGAAATATGGTTTTATTCACTTTTAACGAACCAAATTTACATTTTTATATATGTATAGATATATTCTTTTCAAAGCTTCTCACCATTACGCGATACGGCTGCTGCTTTTACGGTAATGAATAAACGATGTTTCGACATATATATATATATATATATATATATATATATATATATATATATATATATCAATACATAGACAAATACATATATACACACAAACACGTGCATATACAACTACACATACGCAACACATGTGTATACATATAAATACCAAAAAAACATTGTACATACAGTATGCAGATTATATATCGTTTTGGCTAATTATTTTTCCTAATATGGATACAGTAAAATTGACAGGTACTATTAAGATTACTAAGAAGATGTTTTTTAAAATGTCAGCAGATTAATGAGTTTCTAACCTTTTATTGAGTAATATATCCCTGTCTTTAAATCATATGATAAATAATTTCTTCGAAAGACAATATTTTTTTACATTTGTAAGTTTTTATTTATATTTGCAATTTAATTTTTCCTTTCTGATGATATCAATTATGATTGAAACTGTCTGCATAACGTAGCAAGGTATGACTCTATTTATATAAAATAATAAAACATATTATTTGCTCCTTTTTATTTAGAACTATCAACGCCCTTTTATTAAATTAAATTATTCTTAATTTTGGGATATTTTTCCACCTAGAATATATATATATATATATATATATATATATATATATATATATATATATATATATATATACATAATGTTTGCAAACATTTCGATTTCCCCTAGCAACAAATTGAGTGCATCCGTCATTGTACAAAAAAAAAAAAAAACTCGGTATATTTGCAAACGTTTGAGGCCTGAGGATAAATCGCGCGAGTTTTTATATTACAACTTTAAATCGTTCGAATTTCTTTAGAATACATATTGAGAATATTTCTAAACATGTTCATTACCTTCGAATCCATCTGGGATAATAGTAGATTACTGACCGTAATGAATACTCTTTAATGGGATGAGAAGGGAAGTTAACAATTAAAACACCGAGGAATGCAGTAGGTTTGGTAATATATTCGGCGAACCTTTTCGAAGGAGGACTAAGCCTCCAGTCAACTAAGCCAATATCTTCAGCCAACTTTACTTGGTTACACCAATCAACATCTAAAACACATTCAACAAAATACATGAAAAAAATTAAAATTGAACTCGATGTAGACAATACATTACAATGCAATTATATATATAATTTTAAGTTAAAATCTAAAAGATAAAATGCAAGATCTTGTAGTTAACAGGTAGCGATAAAAATCGATTAAAAACAGGCCATATAATTACTATATGATTCCGAAAACATATCCTTCATTGTAACGATAGTTTAAGATAGATTCGGATGACCTAAAATCACTTCGTTTAAACCCCTCGGCCGTATATTCACAGGGAAGATGAGTTGGAACAGATACATTGAGATCATTGCTAAGGCTGCTGAAAGTATCCTGTGCCTCTATGCCGCCACCACTTGCCCATGCATGGAGTACGTTTGTCACATCTTTTCTGATACATCTGCTACTAGTCACCCACACCTGAACCAGGTTCAGAAGAGAGTCGCCAACCTAATAGGACAGGAACTGTCATCTAAGCGTCACTCTACGTTCCATCGACGAAATGTATCCCGCTGCCTGTTTTACAAGTATTTTAATGGTCAATATTGTGACGAACTTCCAGCACTTGCGCCGCCCCTCGATGTAAACATCCCGACAAACCTGACAAGCAACTAAATCCCACTGCTACAAAGTAGAGATCCTTAGGTGTTTGAAAGACTTTTACTCCCATAGTTTATTCACCAGAATTGCTAAACTTTAGAACGCCCTTCCAGGATCCTGCTTTTTCAACTGTACTGACATGCAGAAGTTCAAGTGTAATGTTAACAGACAGGTTGCTGCTCATCTCCCTTAATAATATTCTCTGCTAGCTTTTACGATATAAATTACCCGCAACTTTTGTTCCCTCGATAGTAGCTTCCTTGGTCAAAGCAGTATGGTACCTTACTTGGGGTGAAAATTTAATTTAAAATAAAAGAATAAAAGGGCGCATAATTAAACGACAAGGTTGATAAGTTACGTAGAATTACTGCATGGAAGAATTAAAAGAAACCTTGTGTATACCTTAATGGAGAAGCATGTAGTGACTGACATAAAATAGGAGTGTGCGGTTACATTTAATAAAACATTCTTTATTTAACAACAGTCTTATTTAAAAATAGAAAAAAAAAAGAAAAATAACGAAACCAAAACTCTTAAATGTCAATATACTTTTTGAATCAGTATAAACATCGTGAACATATTTGGAAGCTTTTGAATAAATACAAACGAGAACATCATTATTTTTGTACTCACAAAACTTCGCCGAAAGTTTATAATTCATTTGATTTGCTTTGTTTAAAATAAGAAGAAAAAATGCTTTTGTGAATCGATTTATCTTTGTTTAAACGAATATAAATTAAAATTAATGAATTCGCTTAATTAATTTTATTCAACCGTCGTTTATCATTTTCATTTTAAATAATTATGATTTTCTGTAGAAATATCGGAGGCAAAATGTAAATGCTATGCTGTGCTATTCTATGCTTCTTTATAAAATTACAATAATAATAAAAACAAGTAAACTCTTGTTCGCGAGGGCTAAAACAAACAAAATGAAGAACACAAATAGAAACATCCAAATTAACAGAACCATGGAGCAGACGGAAGGCGTGTTTTACAACTTCTTTCCTACTCTCGACACCAATGTTTTCTCTTTTATTTAAAGAGATAAATCTTATTGAAATATCATATGTTAATTTACACTATAAGAATAATTTATTTGACGCTCATATTTGCCTCTCCAACCCATGCTCAATGATGGCATAACAGTTCACGAGAATAGAAATAAAAAGACTCTCAAACATCTATTAAATGTATTTATTGCAAAAATACTTCAATAATTATTAATAGCAACGCTGATTTTTATATGGATCTTCATTTATTTTGAAGGCTTACACATTCTATTAATCTAATGTACAAAGTGAAGAAAAATGTTATTGTTACTTTCTCATCCTACAAAATTAATATTTTATGTTATTTTGTAAGTTTTTCGTTGTGGATCACGTAAGTATTTCGCTAGGATTAAAGTATTTCCAGGCATTTACTCAACTTAAATCAAGAAAAAAAATCGCTAATTTATTTCACGAGAACCATTTTGTTAAGATTTTATTATATCTCAGCAAATCGTCCACTGTCATTTCTAAAACAACCGCCACCTTAAAAACGAAGGATTTTTTTATTCGTTAAATAAAATACGAGTCTAACAGAAAACTTCCGTTCATAATGTTTACAAACTTCACCGAGAACTTGATGTATTATAATTGATTTGTTTGGATATGTTATAGATAACTTATTTAACATCATAAACTATTTAGTTTATCTTATATTTGAATGTATTCGATATTTTTACAAAACATGATCCCATTTTGTTACTGCAACTCCATTTTAACCGAACCTTAACATAAGTTTTATGTTTAATCGAACCCTAAAATAAGTTTTAGGTTTTAACCGAACCTTAACATAAGTTTTAGGTTTTAACCGAACCCTAACATAAGTGTTAGGTTTTAACCGAACATTAACATAAGTTTTAGGTTTTAATCGAACCCTAACACAAGTTTTAGGTTTACTTTGGCAACATTTTGTAGCCCGGTGCATATTGTGTGGGTCACAATTGTTTCTTTTTTTTATGGATCATCCGTAACGTCGAGTCAGGTTAGCGTCAAAAGGAAGGAACTAACTCGTCAAGTCTGGGAATAAGGCCAGATACACAGAAGACGGAGATCAGGCAATGTGTCAAACCGATCGGATCAGGTCAAATTTATATAGAAAAACATATTGAATCAAAATAAATACTTGGATTGATTTCGCTCTCTTTGTTGGTGTTTTATTTTCCTTTTATTTCATTCGACAGCGAATCCGAAGGCAAGGCTTGGTCTGTCGGAATGTTGATCCTCACGGTCTGTTTATGTTCAACCTCGAACTAATTGATAACGGGTGTTCTGGAAATGTGAAAGATAAAGTCGTTCATTTTCCTGCAGCCTTAAATATACTGATTTACCTGATACATAGAGCGCGTAGCAATCCCGGATAGTCAGCCATCAATAATGCCGAGACCCCACATTACTTATTACGGTGATGTAACGAGAGATAATGCGACAACGTTATTATATCGTATATCCTGTTCTGTTTTCTATAATGAAACTCATGAACCAGTTTTTATCTTTGTAATGTACTTAATAGAGCATGTTTATTTTTTTCATTGTCTTTCTCCTATTGTTTTTAAACTTGAATAACTATATAGAAAGCTAGGCCGCATGTTTGTTATAACGAAACTGATGAAATGTAAAGAATCCTGAAGAAATACAGATTTTTATTTCATGTATTACCAGATGATATATTATTTTAGAATGCAAACTCTAGAGGGCGTTGTTTTCAGTTTGAACAACTAATGAACACATTGATATTTGTAAACAAAATCTCTTTAAAAATTAAACGAAAAGAAAGTAAGGAAATTAAAAACTCCGTGAGCGACATGAATGTCAGTGTAAATGATGTAAAAACATTTCTTTCCGGAAATTACAAGAACTTTGTTTATTTCGGGGAGAAACTTCTTGGTATATTTAAAGAATGTGTGATCCGAGAGAATTATGTAGTTACATCCGGCATCTTTGTATCTGACTAGAGCATTTCTCCGGATAAAATAGTATTCCTTTTCCTACGGCATTTCGCACATGTAGTTGTTGTGCGAAGCAATAAAATGCAAGCTATGTATCTTCTTTTCTTCTTCAACTTCTCTATTTGTCCAATATATATATATATATATATATATATATATATATATATATATATATATATATATATATGTATAAAGATTTGTTGTTGCCGTTTTTTAGCGATATTAACAGCTACTAAACGTTGTCATTTTTTTGTTAATATTCCGCTAGCCGTTTGGAAGAGCTATAAGATGTTATTGTTATTTATCTATCTATCTGAATGGGTCGCCCTTATTTTTTTATGGCACGTATTTATTCATGTTATTATTAAATATTATTTTACGTGCAGAAAAGTGTACCTAAGGACAAACGTGTTTCTGACCTTTAGCTGTCGTCAGCACACGTTAGAATCGAACTCATGACGGTAGTACTCGCATTCTCATACGTTTCAACGGTCGCTCGCCACTGATGCACGGTTTTTATCGCTTATAAAGTTAAGCTTTGTTTTTGGCATTTTTTAGTGCTATTAACACTTTCGAAACGCTGTTATTTTTAAATGGAGGTGTGTTTTATAGTGTGTTGAAAGTGGGGTCCTGCTGCAGTGGTTTTACTATCAGTGTTAGGGTATGGTACACTTGCCGGCGTGTTGTTGTAATCAAATACCATTAATATTTGTGGTGTTTCGTTGTTGCTGTTGTTCGTAAGTAGATGAAGCTCCTTATATTTTTAGCTTACCTAATTGATTATTTTATTATTTTTAGCGCGGAAAGTATATGAAGTAAGAGATCGGGCAGAATTCATACTTTTTTGTTATACTCGATCGGGTCTGAGGAGACTCTATCGACGCGTAGACATTGGTTGTAGATGATAGATTATTTGTTATTGATAGAGTGACAAGAATTAAAACTGAGGTAGGCGGTGGATTTGGTGAAAAATGATGGGGTGATGTGATTGTTTGTGATAATTACTAAAACGTCTGACACAAAAAGATATGTGCGTTGGAGTGTTCTGTAGTGAATTTCATGCTATTGTGACAGCTATTCTAAGAGAAGTCTATCACTGCCTCTTAGTCGTGTTGCCAAATAAGGAACAGCTTAGCTATGCACCTGCCGGAGTGTAATCGTTTTAAGAGGTAAGTGTGAATGTATTTTTGTCCAAATATATGCATATATACGAATGCATAACTAGAAGCCTCAATGCGTATGGAGAAATATATAATAGGTCTCTAATTTTAATATATATAATTATTCATATAACTTTTATTATAAATCAACATTAAAAAACGCTTGCCTTAAAATAATCCACGGCAGTAGTAGGTTACCAGCATTTATTTTCCTTTTAACTTTACGAAAGTAATAAGCATCTCCATCACCTATATAATAAAGAAGCATATGTTATTTATTTATATATCATTTATATTATATGTAGTTAAATTATATACAGACACATGCATATATATATATATATATATATATATATATATATATATATATAAAATTATTTACTATAAAAAGTATTAAATACTTATAGAGACTAGTGTTTCATCCTTTCGGGAGTCTTCAGTGCATAGTTTCGAACCCGGCGACAGAAGCAATCTCTGGCTTTATTACCAAGGACAAAATCTCTTCGGCTACCATTAACCAGAGAAATGTCGTTGAATTTTAAACATTTATTTCATTAAATGCTTTTAACATCAGTCAGTTATCTATCTATCTACATATCTATATATCTATCTATCTATCCATAACTCTCTCTCACTCTCTCTCTCTCTCTATATATATATATAGGGAGAGAGAGAGAAAGAGAGATAGATAGATATATAGATAATCCATAGGAGTCAAATATTGATAAAACTATTGGCTATATTTTGTTTAATTTATTTTATTGCAAACGCTGTGAAAGAATATTTAATGTTCACATGGATATTAAATAGCAATTCATTATGAAGTGGAAAATGTAATTTTCCTTGAAACATTTAAAAATTACATGCATATGATTTATGCAACGTTTATTCTAAGGCAGAATCGAATATTTTGCCGTTCATATGGTGGCCCTATGCAATTTAAAATCTCCTCTGGCCTATTTTGGCGGAGAGAATTAGGAGGCATCGCTTTTGGAACGGCCCTCGTCGACAAGACAGGATTTTACTAGATTATCGCTTACAAGTGAACACTTCACGCATCCATTACTGGATACTTTATGATGCACACTAATTACAACAGAATCGCCAATCTTAAAGAAAAATGAGAACATGGAATCGTGACCTGACATATTTCCCTCTGTGTTTATATTTCTGTTACCAAGAAAATAAAAATATTTTATTGTTGCCAATTACGCACGCATGTGGAAATTTTGAGAGCATGTCTTTTTTTTTTGCAGGTAATATTGCACATTACCGTACACTCTTCTCTTACTTTTTCTAAATTCGACAGTGTTGTTTACGTGATAACCGACGATAGCGATGCGATAAACCGATTTGCTGTATATTAAACCGAGATATGATATCGCTTCTACTGATTATCTTATACCAGCCTTGAAAAATATCAGAATTAAGAATCCAAACAAAGAAAAAAATCCACCCATGAAATAATTCGGCACTTGATACGCGAAAGGAAAAATAAAGAAATAAATATCCACAATGCGAGGAGAGCAAAGGATATGGAGGAAACATTAAAAAAATAACGTTTCGAGCAAATAATCTTAGGTGTATGAAAAGAACTATTTCTCTATAACATTGAAAGAAAACATGGTATTGTACGAGCAAGAAAATACCGACAGTGGAATATGTTCAGTGCGCTAGCCCATTAACCACCAGTTGTTTATACAAAATCCACCATTCCACTTCACATACCTGATCTCCTATGTTGTAAACTCTATATAAATTTAGCTAAGTCAAACATTCACTGCAAAAAAGTGTAAATATTATTAAAAGCGAATCATCATCTTTTATGTAAACCTTATAAAACACGCACACAAAACACACAGACACAGACTCCTCCACACATATATATATATATATATATAGAGAGAGAGAGACACACACAGACACACACACACATATATATATATATAGAGAGAGAGAGAGAGAGAGAGACACACACACACACACATATAGATAGATAGATAGATCGATAGATAGATAGATATTGCAGAATCAAATTTACACAGGGGTTCCTTTTGCTCGCTGGTTTAATATGTTTACGTCTAGTCGGTACTAGATGTGTGGCATTATGTGAATAATAGCAGCTCAATTTAAAGAACATTTTAAATTTCAATATTTAAATAGAAGGGTATTTATAATACTGCAGTAAGCTGGACCCTCTACCTTTCGCATCTCAAGTTAACCACTCGGCAGGTTACTAACCTGTCTGCTTTCCCTTGATATTCTGAATGATAATACAGGGAATAAATAAAACTATTCACTCTTGGTAAAGCCAATCAATTTAGCAGAAGACAACTAATATCTATTTAAATTTATCTTCTTCTTACGTTAGCATAAACGAAACACGTTCCATGAGACAGCACTATAATGATAATATCTATGAAAATTTCATGAATTACGCAATCTGGACAAATTGAAGAACATACAAGTGGTAATGTAACAAACGGAGTTGGAATCCTCCCTAACCTCTCATTAATCACAGGTTTTTTGCACCTATCATTACTTTATTTATGCCCTTTTCACGAAGTTAGGCCCAAGTCCCGAGTATGATTTATAAAAATGCTGCTATAAAACAAACTAAATTGCCACACTAAGATTGTCAATGCTGTAAAATTCTTAAACAATTCACCGTGATAATCTTCAGTTTTCTCAATCGTCGGCATTACTGATAACGGGTTCAGTTTCCTGCGTTAAAGTGACAAGAAGTTTCGCTAAACTTACGACGAAATCAATCGCTTTCGATAGCTGTTGAAAACCATTTTACATTCTCGAAAAAAACATATACAAATTGCATTTAAACATTGTATTTTATTCACTTATTAAAGTCATAGAAAACAGGGAATTTTGTTGTTAGCATTAGTTTATTCGATACTTTTCTAAAAATAATTATTTGTATAGGCTGTTTACTTTTTTAGAGGCGACAAAATTTAAATTGACAACTCTATTCTTTAATAGCAGATTAAGCAACTATGAACACACTAAGACTGACAGTCGGTGTCGTTAACACGTTAGTCAACGGCATCTCCTAAACTTGTGTCATACATGTAAAAAGAAAATTAAAGTGACCATTGCAGAAAAAATAAAGTTCGAAAATTATTATTTACAAAATTGCTATCGTACAAACCGTCCATGGCTTTAAGAACAGCGTTCTCTAAATAATCATTTGTATTTATATTTTCAAAAATACTTTATCAATACAAAAATCTACGTGTAATTATGTTAGAATTAAAAAAAAAACAAGGCCGATATCAATTAGTCGCGTGCTCTCGTGTAATGAATGGATGCGTGAATGTAGGATTGACATGAAATTCTTAAAGATAAACTAAAATGACCGAAAAATAGGCAGAACTTACTTAAATAAATAAAAAGTAAATTACTTAGAATAACTTTGATGAACTTAAGAATGAATTAAATGACCTTAAGAATGACTGAAATGCTTAAAAATAACTGGAATCCTTCAAAAACAACTTGAATGATCTGGAGAATGAGTTGAATAACGTTCATACTGGCTGGTTGTAAAGTGGGTACTCATTTTACATTAAATTAATACAGAAAAATTAACCCCCACTTTATATCACGAAGCTACAAACTAAAGTACAACATGTAGTAAGAATATATACTACACTTTGATCTTCGCCAAAAGGCCAAGAAAAGCTTAAAAAGCTAAGAACAGCATTTATTAACAACATACCTTTGATCTTAACCAAAAAGGCCAAGCACAAAATGTTACGGACAGACCAACAGACTGCCCGACCGACAGACCAACCGACCGACGGAGGGGTCGATGGAGTGACTTATAGAGTGGCTTGCACGTGACTAAAATGCTACTTTCTTGACATTCGTCGAGTTATACTAGAGTATTAAAGCATTTTTATTTTTAATGGGATTCTGTGTGTTATGCTAAGTATACTCTCACTAATCATGTCATAACATTAAGAAAAACTCTATACAATTATTTTATGGTCTATAAAGCTTTCCTCATCGCTTTCTGTTTAGGTCAACACAATTTAGTTTTACCCAACAGGGCAAGACATGCATCTACAGTTCCTGCTTTCAGAGATTACACATCTCATCGTTTTAGATCGTCATTGTGTGGACGACATTCCTCTTTTCTAGTGTATGCTAAAACTTGCTTACAAAGAAATGTAATTCCTCATGATTTTCCAACACTCGCTATTAACACATTATTTATTTTTCTATGTAGGAGTCAATTTACCAACAATTACTACGATTAAAAAAAAGTGTTTATTCTTTTGCATGAAAGTGTTTCTTGCCAAGAACATAACATCAGTTATAAGTTTGAGCGTTATTTTCAACAAAAGCAGATTTGTGCGACAATATATAGTAATTAATGTAACATATACTAACACGGATAAAGCTGGTCAAGCATTAAAATAAAAGCAAATATCATCGTTATGAAATCCACAAAGCAAGATGTATATATTATTTACTCAAGGAAAGGACCAGCATAGCGAATATTGTGCATCATCCCTAGTCTGTTTTAAAGAACAACCATCCAGGAATAAAAAAAAGAAAACGATTTTTTTTTATATAATAAGTCAATGTGCCGTGTCACAGGGTCATAGTAATAAAGCTAACCTTCATAAATATTACTTCAATTTATCGCTGACATGAACTCAATATCCGAGATTATAGAGCGACACTGTTAAATACTAATGGCAAGTAGACATTTCAGAACGACTGGAAGCAACGCCTAGATACACCAGGAGCAGATACAGCGCCTGCTATACCGAAATTGTTCCAAGCTCAACGTTGCGTTTCTAAACGTTATATATGTGTGTGGGTATATGCGTGTGTGTGCCTGTCCGTGTTATGTGGGTGTCTGGCTGTGGGTACATATGCGTGTATAAGAAAAAACAACGAAAATGATTGTGTACTTCATCAGTTTTGCCTGACTAAAGTTTTTGTGAACTAGAAAAAGTGCGGTTGAAAAGAGAGTGAAATATAACAAATAAAATATCTTAAATCAGTCTCATTCTACCCTCCAACAATTTTCTTTTTGCCTCAATTCTCACAGTAAAAACCTGAATAATTATACAACTCATTAATTATTCCGCTTTGTTTAGAACGGTCTTTTTTAATCATTTGAGTTTTTCATTAATCTTGTTAATAACCAGTAAAAGGCATATACAGTCAAGTACGGTTCTGGATATGACATTAAACTATATCCAGTGGTGAGCCCCCAGCTTGCGGGCTTTGGGGAATGTGGAGCTACCCTTTAATTTCCATTGCTCCCAGGTCCACTCTGACCCAGAGTGGTAGTACCTGTTATGGTCCCAACTATGGGTGAAATAGACACCGACTTGAAAACAACAAATATATTCTATTCAAAAAATGTTCTTCAAAATCGTTGGATTCGGCATTGAATAACCTTAAAAGGGTTGATATGCCGTAAAACAAAAATAAACAAACAAGTAGAGAGAACTAGAGATATACAGAAGGAGAGGTATATATATATATATATATATATATATATATATATATATATATATATATATATATGTATATATATAGTAATTTATAAATATATATAAATTACTAACTAGCTCTACCTACGTATTGAGCACTTTTGAAGTAAATACTTAAAGTTTACGCATAAATCTATAATTTCGTATATTAATTTTATGTGAGTAAATGAATAGTTATATATATATATATATATATATATATATATATATATATATATATATATATAGACTGATAGATATAAATATGAGTAATAAATTACATATTGAATATGCGTAGTACGCTATTAGAGAATAAGAAATGATAATCAAGTAATATAATTTGAACTTATGAACTAACTTTATATTACAGATTATGAAAGAATGCATGATCTTATTTGAGAAGAGGTGATGCCGATTACGTGGATAATCACAGGGACTGACGAATGGGGCGTAGAAGCGAGCCAAATCCACTGCAGACATTTAGCTATGTTGGCAACGTTCATGCGGGTTTTCTTGCAATAATTTGAAGATCAGAATTAAGCAGGAAAAATCGGTACTGATACTCTTATGCTCTCTTGCTGAAATAATACGGTTATTATTTAGAAATCGTTATTCTAACAAAGGGTGGAGATAGTGTTTTATTATTTTGTACTTTCGTAGAACTTGCATTTTACTTGAAAATATTATTTTTTAAAAATAGCACAAAACATAAGTAAGCACCCTTAAAGTTTGAATCAAACCCATCGATACGGATATGTCTACTCATGTCCATTGTCAACATTGGTATTATTTGGATTCATCGGGCTACGGTTCTCATCTAGAGTGTTATTTTTACAACGTTTTGGTTGATGTAACCTTCGACCTTCTTAAGGTGTATCTTGTCGAACTCGGGAATGTTTCGGTCGAATTCGGGAATTTCAACAGAATTTCCAGCGTAACCCTGCTGGGACAAAAGCACGCCATCTCCGTGTAGTAAACAAAGGGTTGCGCTCGAAATTGTGTCGAAATTTCCGAGTTCTACAGAAATATTCCAGAGTTCGACAAAATACACCTGAAGACGGTCGGAGGTAAAAATCACACTCAAAATGAGAACAGTAGTCCGATGAATCCAAATAATACGATTAACGAATCCTCATCTCAAGCATTCAGAAACGTCATTGTAAGCATTATCCATAAAAAGTGACAGAAATGTTTGAGATGTCTTATTGACAGACGAACCAGGCGGTTCGTTTAAGCACGTTATTTTTTAGTCATTCTTTCCGATGAAGTGCATTGTTTTTAGGGACGGAAAAGGCGCTATTATAACTATTAAGATTAATCTAGAAGAGCAGACATTTTTTTTTCATCTTAACGAAGATAGATTAAGAAAAATCCTGTCGTTACAACTTTAGGGTAATCAGTTCATGATGCCCCCTTGCAGAGAGACATAACTGTCAAAGCAGGAAAATTGATTTTAAAATCGTTGAATATAAAACAAAAAGAAAAATGCAGAATGCAAAAAGAGAGGAGCAATGCCCACAAATTGTAAGGACGTCAAGCAAAGAACTACAAAAAAATACATCGTTAGAAAGAAGCGAACAGCGGAATTAAAAATTAAGTTACGAACGCATTGCATTCGGTTTGTTAAGATGTCGCTGTCGTTCTCGCTGAAGATTAAATTGTTTTGCCATTGGTGCATAAGGATTGCGCAGAGGACCGGAGTTCAAGTATTTAAAATCCAGTTGACGTTCGTCTGGAATTTTAAAATCCAGGCGTACGGACACAACGTAATTTTCACGGTCAGATTGCCCGTGCGTTATTTTCTTTTCTCTTTTATTTTTATTTTTTTTTAATTTTTTGTCTAAACATTTACTTTTGTTTATTTATTTTCTTTTTGCATCTGGAATCGGGATTTTTTCACAAATTAATGCCAGGAAAATTAAGTAACAGGAAGTTGAATAAAGGCGGATTAAAAGAGAAGGCATAAAATGGAAAAAGTGTCGACAGATTGAATGATGGGAAAAACTAATGACGGAAAGGCGAGCCAAAAAGCATTCTGAATAAAGGGATATCCTTTATTTTGTTTCAGAACTGTTTATTAATTCTTGAATTCTTGCTGGTATTTTATTTATTGTATTATATTATAAACTTAAAAAATAACATTCTACTTCGTGTTAAGTTCCAGTTCTAATTCATATGTACATTATATCGCATTTTGGATTCTTGATTAACTATCTATCGTATAGCCCTGTGTTAATAATCCATGTAAACCAGTGTTATCAACGGTCAATATTTTTACTTTTTTTATTTTCGGAACTTTCACTAGATTCGTCATATCAATTTTTCTTTAACTCTTCTCTTACACACACACACACACACACACACACACACACACACACACACACACATCCACGCACACACATATATTTTATATATATATGTATATATATATATATATATATATATATATATAGTCTTTGATGTTTTTAACCTTTAAAACTATACAAAAAAATCATCCTTTGTTAGAAAACCATCTAGTCAGTAAGTCATTTAATCACCTGCAATCACTGCATCAGCTCGCTCTCGAATTTACAATAGTACTAATTATTTATTTTTTAAGGGATCCTCAGTTGTTTACCATGAAACACTGTTTCGGGGAGTATATATATATATATATATATATATATATATATATATATATATATATATATATATATATACCGGACTTTTGTGTAATTACTCCAAATCCGGATGTACTTGCTGCAACTAAAAAAGGGCTCTTTATATGCGCTGTTGCCCAAAAGGACTTTTAGTTTGTTCGAGCAATTAACCCAAAGTACGGTATATATCTGAGAAAATGTAAGTTTTCAATTATATTTCAGCTTTTTCATATACTAATCCTAAATTTATGAGTTACAATGTAATTTACGATCATATAACAAACAAATGATAAAAGTCTAAATTTAAAATGGCATGATGTTGACAATCTTACAAGTTATTCCTTTATTAACGTTGACCTTTACAATTCTTGGCAGTAACTGCTCATCAGCACAAACCCATTCATTTAATTATATCAAAATATGAATCCCTTTTGCCCTTAACTCATAATGAATCCATTTATCTTTAACTCCTGAATATAAATAGCAAACATCAGCCCACCAAAAGAAAATAAAATGTATTTGGGCATGATTTACACACCCCGGAAATTGGAATAGAAGTTGCAGTTACCTTTTTTTTTATCTTTTCTTACCTCATTATTTCTTCTATGTGTTTAAGGCCAGATAAATTGACTGATATAATTCTAAAGAGAATAATTTTATGCTAAGAAAAAATACTCTTAAGAATTCTAAATGTCGACGTAATTAAATGAATAAATGTTAGAGAGTTAATATCATGAAATTTGGAATATACATTTTGCCATTTGCTACACTGAATACTCCGATTTCATCCACTCTAGGATTCCTGAATATTCCGCGGAACATTCAGTGTAGTTTAACGCCATATATAGTTTATGAATTACTAACTAGCTCTGGCTACGTATTGAGCACTGTTTTAATAAATACTTAAAGTTTACGCATAAATTTCGTATATTAAATTTACGGATAAACTTTCGTATATTAATTCTATGTGAGTAAATGAAGTAGTTATATATACACTCACATATATATATATATATATATATATTATTGCTCCCTTAAGTTTTGCAGATATAGATGTAACGTTACACAACACGTTATAGTCTTTGTCAAAATATGGATAAAGAATAAGAAATAACATTTTTCCTGTTTTAACAATGTCAAGTATCTTAAGGTGCGGCTTCTCATTAGGGCTGTTAGGCTACAAACCTCTCGTAAGTGATCGTTTTCTCTAAAGTTATTATTCTCCCTTCGAAAGTCTTTTTCATTACGGGTGAGACCATTTCGTAGGCATAAGAATACGTGCGCCCGTGTTCTGTTACAGAGACATGAACTATTGTATTGTATTGCATTGTCTATTCATAACTTTCTTATGTACAGTCTTTAATTTACAGCGTATTACATGTGGATTTAGCGTAATTGTGATCCTGACACCTTGATTTAATTTTATTCTTTTCGGATCAATTTACATTGAATGTATTGTTCTGTTTTACAAGCGTTTGCTTGTAGTAATGAGAGTATATTAATTTATGTTGGTTCGCGTTGACAACGTATATGCTACGATTGAAAGGGCCTGAAAAATTGTGAAATCTTAAGTTACGTATAAACAATGTTGATATTGTTTCCTATTGTATTGTTTGTCATCCTGCACATGCTTTTTTCCCCATAAGTGATGACATCATAAATGATGGTATGTAAAATGATGACGTCTTAGTGATGATAATTAAAAATAGCTTTATTAAATATGATGTCGTTTTTTTTTGTTAAATAAATAACATTTTTATGTGTGAATTTAAAATCATTTTATTAATCATTATTTACTCATTAAATTATTTAATTAAAATAAACGTTCTTAAAAATATTTAATAGTTTACGTAATGTTGTTTATGAATTATACTCATACACCATGAATTTTAAAGATATTTATGTCAAGGAGACCGATACACAAATGCATAGAGGGTTTTTTTGTGAGTAAGACTGAGAGAGAGGTTTGTCCGCACAGGGAAATAGTTTTGTTTTAAAAAAATAAGAAATAACGAAATAAAAGTTGCTCCCCTACCTCAAGCAGATAACTGCGAAAGAGGAAATGACTCCTATTCCTAAGAACAAAACATTTTATCCATTTATGTTACTCTGTAATTGTGAAATATGTATCTACTCCCAAAGAAATGAAGTTTGAAAAACAGTGCATGAATAAATCGAAAACCTGCCTGGATTAAAAAAGACACCAACCATCTTGGTTGTGAACGTTAAACGTTCGTAAAGATATTTACTATTTGAAAATACTTAAAAAAGCATTTTAAATTGTTTTAATCACCACAAAAAATGATACAGATAGATTGCAAACAATATTTATTTTGTTTAATGGCGATATTATATTAAGTTGCTGTATATTAAATTTGTACCACTTTTTGAATCTGTGTATTGTAAAACAAACCCAACATTTTATATGAATTAATTATTAGCGTTTGACGTTTAAAACATCATGTGAGCATTTGCTCGTCATATAATCAAAGCTGAAGCCTATTTTGTAAATTAAAACAAGATAAAGAATTAAATCCTAGAGTCATATAAATAACAGAACGGCTGAAACTCCTGTTTAACTTTTGACATTCATTGAATCTGTTTTAACTTTGACTTCCATCTCACACTTCATGCGTAGCACAATTATTTATTTGTCCATAGAAAGTTATCGCAGTTCTCACCCTTAACTCACGAGTATTTCCGCATCGTTAGCTACGATCGTTAATTACACTAAACTGAATTACTTAGCCATTTTTTCCTCCAATTTCCAGTTTCGAGAGATTTATATTTTAGTCAACCGTAAAAATCTAAAATGCAATTTGTCATGTTAAATTCGGAAAAGCGCATAAATAATCTCATCCTCGCACTAACTACTAATGGGGTTGTTTTGTAATAGGCGCTGATGTTTTTGGAATTCCATTTCAGACTGCATTTTCAACAATGGAAGCTAATTTTGCCGTGAAAAACAGAATTATGACTAATGAAATGCAAAACGTATAATGAGATCACAAATATAATGTTCATGGAGGCGACTTCTTTACATATATTTCAGCTTTCGAAATTGTACAAGGTTTTGCAAGTGACATGACGTGTTTTGCTTAAAAAATCGGATTTTAACATATTTTGTATATGCTAAAGCAATGTAAATTCATATGGCTGGTACGAATTTTTGAAAACATGGACGTATTTATTTTCATATTTAGCAGACTTTTATATTTGCTGTGATCAGACGATTATTATTTTGAGAAAAGTTACACTTAAAATAAATAAAGTAGCACGTCAGGGTTTCAGCTCTCTTCATTTTACAAAGCTTAATATTTATATGACTGAAGAAAACCTGAAATATTTATGAATTATTATTTATCATTTAATGCGGGGCTATTGTTAAAAAATGGAACTTCCGATTTCGCCATATAAGCGCGAGCCGCGGAAGCCATATGTCCACATAAGTACTTAAATTTTAAATGCCAAATCATAATTTTTGACAGAGCATATTTTAAAGGAATATTTCTGTGACTCATTATGAAAATAACATTCTTAGCTACACGCAATATGGCTTCCGTTCTGCTAGATCTACAGCAGATGCACTTACAGTTATATCTCATAGGATTAGCGAATCTCTCGACGGAGGCAATCTTCTAGGGCAATTGCACTTGACATATCAAAAGCCTTAGATATATTATGGCATAAAGGTTTATTTCCCAAAATCTCAAGCTACGGTATAGCTGGAAATGTTTTCTCAATTATTAAATCATTTTTCTCCGATAAATTCATTAGATAGGTAGTTGATGGGCAGACATCAGAAGCTCACATTATTAATGTTGGAGTCCCTCAGGCGTCCATCCTGGGCCCAACTCTCTTCCTGATCTACATATATGATCCTCCAAATAACATCCTTACATCATTCGTAGACATTTATGCTGATGACACTACTATCTATAGTAGCACATTTAATGCCGTAAACGACCAAGTTCTCTCCGATTCTCTCTCCTCTGATCTTGAGCACGTAGTACAATGGGGAAAGAGGTGGCTTGTTACATGTAATGCATTTAAAACCAAGCTTCTACCTTTACATCATCAACGCTCTGATCCCCATCTGGCATCAATTGAAATGAATGGCTCTCGTCTTGGGAAAGCCTCATGTTTTGACAAGCTTCAGGGCTTGACCTTTACTGCTGCTCTGAAGTGGAATACATACATTAGATCCGTTACCAGGGCCGCTGGTAAAATGGTGGGATCCTTCTATCAATGTAGTAGATATCCCACTGTTGATTGAATTCTCTACCTATATAAGAGCTAGGTACGTTCAAAGATGGGGTACTCTTTCCACATCTGGGCAGGAGCTGCTTGAAAGGACTTATCCTGCTTTGATAGAGTTCAAAATAGATGTTATAGTCTCGTAGAAGATGACATTTTCTCTTCCCTGCAACCTCTTTCTCACAGAAGATATGTTGCGAGCTTGTCTCTGCTTTATTGTTATTTTTATGGCAAGTGATTGACTGAGCTACAATCTATGGCACCCCCTCGCAAAACTTTCACAAGACACACCCGTCTTGCAGAAAACACTGTCAATAATATCCCCCACACCTTATCTCTGCCTAAACCTAACCGTAGATTCCATGAACAAAGCTTCGTTCTTAGAACTGCACGGCTATGGAATTGTCTTCCGTTTTCCTGCTTTCCAGCTGACTACAATATGTTTGTCTTCAAGTCTAACGTAAACAAGTTTTTGATGAGCCGTTCCATATAACTTTACAAATTTACCGAATTTCCATTAATAACGATTACTTTATTGTCCCATTGTCTACTGTACACACTTTAACCTTCATCCTTGCGTGACATTTGACCTTGATAAGTTGTGATGCGTTTGTAAAAAAAAAATAATTCGACATGACTAAAGACATTCGCATATACATATGTATATATATGCATATGTGTGTATATATATGATATATATATACACATGATTATACATTTTAATTTGTATAATCATGATTTAAAACAATACATTGTTCGACAAAGACAGCACACGAAACAATTAGAATATTTTATTCTATTTTTACTTACAGAATTACATCATCAGAAAATTTTGCTACACCTCTTTTAAACACACACACACACACACACACATATATATATATATATATATATATATATATATATATATATACATACCGATTACCTATATACATATATATTTACCCAATACCTCTGACATTGATTGAGGTGATGCTAAAAGTTGCTACTATAGCTTAAAATTATTTGAAATAACAATAAGAAATAGGGTACGATTATCGCTATCTCCATTATCAAATACTCTTTATACACTGTGAAATTTACTATACGTATGAACACCAAAGAGCAGATATTGCATATAAGAAATATTTGTAATAAAAGCTCCCCTTGCTGTTATTCCAAATCATTTAAAACCATAGCATCGAGCCCATATGTTTTGGCGGAATATCAGATATTTTGTAATGTAAATTCGAAACTTAGGAAACGATGACTATAATGTAAATATATGTTATTGTAAAGTATCTTACCACCCAAAATAAAATCCTTTAAAATGTCAACTATTATGGATTTCGAGGGTGCTGAAAACGAATACAGCAATTAAAATCCTATGAAAAGAAACAAATCTTAATGATAAAAGTAAAGTATAGTTTTAAGAAATTCGGTGTAGTTTTCTATATTAATTATACGTAAAATGAACACATTCTTTATAGCAAAAGTAGACATAAAGTGGATCCTCATTGTACGTTAAACTAATGCAGAAAAGTGATCGCCTACTGGTTTAAACAATGATGTGCGACTTAAATGCTAATAAAAACTAAATATAGTGCGGCAAACAGAATGTTCACACTTGTAATGTTTTCAAAAACTACAAATTTAAGCTGAATTTAACTGTTTAAAAAAAAAACTATTCCTCATTTGATTTGCCTTTTATTCCTCTATAATTTTACATGTTCATATTTGACTTTCAATTGTACCATTCTAGTTTGCACGTCAATTAAAAAAAAAAAAACTTCAAATTGAAGAGGCAAAAAGTAAGTTCGACCCATCAAATTCGCTTAAAACCAGCTTAAATAAATCAGTTTAAAATATCCACCAACATGCAAAAAAGCATCTGTAATCATAATTGTTGTTGTTCCAGGTTATAGAACGTAACATTTAGTCCATATGCCACCTTTTTCGCTCAGTGATCGTCAGAAGTTGATTAACCTTCACCTTTATGGTTTTCCCCAGATTGAAATGTTATGAGAAAACTGTACGAACGACTGTGAAAAAACACTAAAACACCGGCAGTGTTCCTGATGCCCCGATATCTGGTTGTATTAGAGTTATTTCTATTAGGGAAGACTATGCTATCAAGATCTGAAACCAAAGAAACAGATCTGAAACGGCTCCACAAATCCAACAAGATTGTTAAGAAGTGCTCTCTTCTGCTGCAAGAACAGATTAAAGGAATTTAATTTGCGAGGATATGTTGCAAGACGCATGCCAATGATTCTTGTAAAGAACAGAAAGAGCCGTCTGGACTATGTCACATGCAATGAAGATCATGACTCTTCATATTGGTCAAACTAGCTTTTTAGCAACGAAAGCAAGTTCAATAAGCTAGGCAGTGATGATAGGCAGTACGCCCGTCGGAAGAAAGTCTGATAATTTAATCCTATTTGCTCACTTTCAACGCTGCAAGATGGTGGAGATTCAGTGTTGGTGTGGCCATTATTGGTACCAATAGTCCAGGGCATATAGTTCGCTTGCAATTTCGAATGAATTCGACCAAGTATAATAATGTTTTTCCACTCTACTTTGCTCGGAATTTTTATAATAATACCATCTTCATGCAGGATAATACTCACATTCACACAGCTGGCAATATCAAGAAGTTCATAGAGGAGCAAGATATTCCATGTTTTGATTGGCCTGCACAACCTCCAGACCTCAATTCTATCAAAAACGTATGGCATTACATCAAGACACAGCTACGCAATGATAGAATTTTAAAAAAAAACAAGAAAATTGGGATGCCCTTTCCCTGGAGTATTGCTGGAATCTAATTCAAGGAATTCCCAAAAGATTGCAGGCTGAAAAATTGCAGACGGAATATGCTACTAAATAGTAACTAGTTCATTGTGTCCCCGTTATATTTTTGTTACATTTATGTCCTAAAGTTACATTTTAATGACACTTTTCCTTGTGGGGGCTTTTTTTCCTCCTTAATTTTAAGTTATTTTTTAAATAGACGCGAAAACAAGAATATTACACCTAAAAGTCAAATATGAACAGGAAAAATCATAGAAGAATAAAAGGCCAATACAATTGAGGTATAGTTTGTTTAAAACGTTACATTAAATTTAGCTTAAATTTGCAGTTTTTAAAATAATTACAAGTGTGAACTTTCCTTTTTCCGCCTGTGCATATATATATATATATATATATATATATATATATATATATATATATATATATATATATATATATATATATATACAAGCGAGATAAGACTGATAGAATTCAGATGAAAAATCCTGACAGATATTACTTGAGGTAATACTTTCAAGGTGATCATAACCAAAAAGGAAAAGCTCAATATTTAAGAATAGAGCTATATATAAGTTTGGTGGTTAAATTAACATACCCCCATCCATATATTCCTTTTGTCAAACAGGAAATTCTTAAATCGAATATATATATATATATATATATATATATATATGTTTTTTTTTCAGAATTTAAAATTTAACAACCAAACTTATATATATATATATATATATATATAAATATATATGTATATATATATATACATAATACGTGTATCTATACACACCCATATATATATGTATGTATATATGTATTTTTTCATATACGAATTGCCTTCAATAAGTTTCAAGGTTTATTTTACAGTCATCCAATATCTGCAACACTTATCTTCGAGTGCTATTCTAGCCTTATATACGCTGACAACCCCCTGATTCGAACTGCCCTAGACGATCCAGAGCAGTGTCTAATAGGGATCCGTATTCTCACATGTCTAGTTTGCATCTCTAGTTCTCTCCAGTGGGCGTACAACTTCTCTCCATATATACGCATCTATTATATGAAGAACCATTGTCTGTATTTCGTTTTATTTTAGTTCACTTTACGTTCACAAAAACGAAGTTGCATCATTCCAAGGGGCTAAATACTTAGCTCTATATATGAGATACATAAGTATTAAATATTCTACTAAAGTTCTCCTTTACATCTAAAACACTGAGTTTATAAAGAAATCGAGGACATAATTTCCTTTTCCTAATGGATCATCTTCCCATATTATAGTACGTTACTGGCACCGACTGGAGCTCATCATCACCAGAAGAGACTTGCGGAATTGCGTCTAGAATACTCGCAGCTACCACAGTATAGAATGCGATTCCGTACACACGCTAGTTGCAACTAAATCTGTCTCAAACCTAAAAGAATATTCAACCAAAAAGAACGATTCGCATTAATATAGAATTCACTATTTTTTCCAACGCGTGAGCAAGATATTCACAATATATTACAATTAAATAAAGACGATTCATAATGTTCAGATTTGTAATCATTAAACTTTTAAAGAGTTTAATAACCCTGAATTAACTACTGAGATATCGAGGGTTCCCTATTTTACGGAGAGACAAAAATGTTCGTGGTCACACCATGCTTGCTGACTAAAAAAAAAAAAGAGTTATGCCCAATTAGATTGTTGTCCCTTCCCCTATATTCTTCCGCGAGTGGCAAATCACCTTCCGGCTATGGAGGCAGAGTTACAACGCAGTGGCACTTACCATGTACAGTTGAACATCAGGAGCGGTGACACACTGGAGTAGGTGAATACATTCACCTACCTAGTCTCCTCCAATAACCTCTCCTTGACACTGAGTTAATATCCGCATCGGAGAAGCAGCAATAGCTACGACTTGCCTGAGAAAGAGTGTGCAATAACTACATGCTGACCGTAAACAACAAGATATGGGTGTATAAAACGAGCACCCTCGGCATCTACTCTAGTGCAGTTAGGCATATACCTCCTACATGCAACAGGATCGTATACTAAACACCTTTAATCTGCACAATCTCAAAAAGATCTTAGGTATAACATAGCAGGACCGCGTTCCAAACAATAACGTTTACGACAAAGTAAATTTCTCATGCACCTTTGCCCTTTTCTTCCAGATACGTCTGCGCTGGATATGGCAGCTCGTTCGCATGCAGAATGACCGAATCTGTATGGCTAACTCTCAGCCTAAGGAAGACCAGATGGTAAACCACTTCTCAGATTTGTGTAATAGTTACTTAAAATCCGGCAATATCAACCCTGCTAACTTCGAATACTCAGACCGTCATTTCTGCAGGATCAAATCCGAGCAGTGTGGCTGGCTGAGCGAAAGGAGAAAAATGAACAGTGCGCGGAGAAAAGTGGCAGGCGCCAGATAACATTATTAGCAACAACATCGGCAGAGTCTGATGGAGGGTACCCATTTCGAGAAGTGCGACAGAATCTGCTGCTCCATATCGGTCTGATCAGACACAGCAGCAGGTGCCATCAGACAATATGACAACATTAAAGCGCGATGCTTCATCGTGTATCAGGACGGAAGGACGTCAACAACAACAACAGCAACAACAACAACAATAACAGTAACAGTAACAACACCAACAGCAAGTAGCATGCCTTCTTGTGGTCTTTTTGCTTTACTAAATTTCAGGACAAATATTAATCTAGACTGGCGGAGTGTCAAGCTTGAGATGACATTACCTGAAGAAGTTTTAACATACCTGGTAAAAGATTTTGACTATTTATTTTCCTTTAGGTAAAGAAGTATCCTCATATAAGGATTGCTGAAACCCCCATGTAAAGAGAGATCTTCGATACTCAAGGATAGTGTTCAATAAGCATTTAAGTTCTGTCCAATGTAATAATTATTCAAGGTCTCTCACGTAGGCATTCAAATTCTCTACAGTGGGAATTCCAGTTCTCTCCATATATATGTATGCACTTAATATGCCCAGTAAAAGTAATTTTAAAATTTTATATAGCTTTATATGATTGTGGGGCATTTTAATGCACATAAGAGACAAAATTATTACAAAGAGCGCTGTAATCGTTTGAGAACATAGTATATATATATATATATATATATATATATATATATATATAGATATATATATATATAGATATATGTGTGTATACGTGTATATATATATATATTTATATATTTATATATATATATATATATATATATATATATATATATAGTAATTTACTAAATATATATGTGGATAAATCTACACTGAATATTCTGCGTTTCATCCACTATAGGATTCGTTAGGCTTATGCGCGAATTCTGTGGTTGCTTCTTGTTTTTATATATGTTGAGGATTTCTAGTTAGCCAATCAGCTTTCTAGTATATACCGCACCCCTTCCTATCAGCCAATGGACATGCATTTAATCGAACAAAGGATCTGTTTTAGAACTAGGTTTTTGTCCCTTCCTTTATATATATATATATATATATATATATATATATATATATATGTGTGTGTGTGTGTGTGTGTACACACATACATGCACATATATATACATATATATATACATATATGTGTGATCGTTTATGTATATTCATGTTTAATTTATTTATTTATTTGTTTTCCAATGTTATTGTTAGTTTTAAAGCTATATATATATATATATATATATATATATATATATATATATATATATATATATAACCATAAGTAGATACCGTGCAGAATTACAATAAAGATTTATATGATCGTTTGAGAACATATTATATATATATATATATATATATATATATATATATATATATAAATATATATGTGTGTGTATATATATGTATATATATATATATATATATATACACACACGTATATTCAGATGTAGGCATGTATATACATTCTCTCTCTCTCTCTCTCTCTCTCTCTCTCTCTCTCTCTCTAGCAAGAGTACGCGTCGTTGACTGGGTTCAAAAGCAGCCTACAGAAAATGGACTCTGATTTATGAAAAGGAAAGGTTGTAAAGAGATAGCTTCGAATTTGGGGGTATCAAAACCAAAACAAGATATGATGAAAGTAAAAATAGAGTAGAGAAACCCCATAATTTATTATACCATACTTGTTCACACTGAAAAAACTTATCACAATATTCTGTGGATCTATTTATAAAAAACTTGTTAAACGTTGTGACATATTTCCATTCTCTGGAGGTCAGGCGCGAACAAACACCACATAAGTTTATTATACCATATTTCTTCAAACTGAAACATATTATCAAAGATAAGTATGAAAAATCTTTATTAAAATGTGTGCCTATTTCCATTCTATGGAGGCCAGGCGTTTACGCAGACCCCACAATGCTATTATACCATCCCTATGTAAGTTAAAACATACTTATTTAAGTATTCGTAAGTACATCTATATCAAAAACACTTGTAAACGTTTTTTTTTTAAATTTTTAATTTTTTTTATTTCCATACTTTGTGGACCAGGCGCGAACGCAGACCCCACAATATTAATGGACCACCGTTCTGGCAGATTAAACATACCCATCCCTGTGTCTCGATACATCTTCTATCATTATATGGATTGTAAAATAATATTGGATGGCCACCCCAAAACGAGCCCAACTTTAATTAGGCCCCGTTTCTTAGTGTTTTGCCCGAATGAAATGAAACTTTGGTCATAACTTGTTTATTATTTTCAAAACGTCACATCAAAACACTAGGATCTTTGGCATTTTTTCTCCGTTGACTGTGGAATGCTCAGAAAAAAACACTTGAATGTCCTCTATTTATTTTATTGGGGGGGCGGTCAAAATGTATATGAATATACAATTTTTTACGTACTAAATTACTTAAAGTAATATTATGTTTATTGCGCCCGTGTAGAGGGATTACAACACTATCAAAACTAAAATGAAGTTGCCACTAAATAATCCCCTTCGTACTCTCCGACCCTCTTTCATCTAAAGATTAGTAATCGAAACTTTAACTATTTTAAACGGAATAATTGCATTAATATATTTTCAAATATTGTCTGAATAATCCAAATCCACGACAAACTGTATTGCATATCTTTTTCCTGTGTTATGGAGAGTATACTCTTAAGTCTTGTGTATATTCTCTAACCCTTTTGTTTGTAGGAACACAAATATATTCAGTTTTATATACTAGATATATCTAGTATTTGACATTTTTCGAGATCTCTTGAAAGCTATCGTTATGTGGTCGGTACTCTGCACATGAGATACATTCAATATTATTCATTATTAAGCTTAAATAGGGCACAATTTATTTGATGATTCATCATAAAAGCATAATTCTATTTAAATAATTTTATTACATCTTCAAGAATAGTCGGCCATTCAGTAGAATCCGTAACTATGACCTTACGTTTACGGTTTAGCGTATACATTGTTTGGTCAATCGTCAAAAAACTTGGTCAAAATATCGACTATGATCTTACTTAGAAGGTCAGGATAAATGCAACTGTAAACGGCGATGTGTAACTAATGGCGTAAATATAAGCTCTAACATTGTACACTGGCTACATAATCCATTTTGTAGCCAGTACAGGCTCGCATCTTAAATGCTATTGATCTTGCCTTCGATAATGAAAAATTCGATATTCTTACGAAATAGCAATTCCTGTTACAACTTAAATACAATCCTGTAAATAAAGTAAAACCTTACCTTATTTAACTTGCAAATACATGAAAATAGGACTATTTTTATATTTGTGTTTCTTGTATATGAAACGAAACAAATAGCATAGATTTATTAGAACCTGGTTAGCTTTCTAGATGGAAGTTCTACAAACCTTTTATTTAGAACTTGTCTACATGGAATTCGTAATATCACACTTCTTATTCACGGTGGGACAGGTTATATAAAGTCAGACTAAATAAATATATGTAAAATAATATATGTAATATTTCTTCATGACATGAGTCAACGATGGTTGATATGTCATGAAACAATCAACACTCTAATAAACAAGACTTGTGGAGGAAAAGAAAGGAAAAATATGATATTATCAAACGAAAATACATTTCTGAACCATTACTTGTAGAATAATAGGCGATTGAATCATTGAAGAAAACATAGTTTTATGTAATAATAGTGAACTATAACGATAAGTAGAAAGTATGTGCATTTAAACACGCGAATAGGTTTAACGATTACAGGTTTCATACTAGTATTTTAAACTTAATTATTACACAATTCGAGGTGACACCATTCTGGAATTTTAAATATGATTTTCAGTGCAGACGATACTAAGAGTATAATTCATCTATTCATGGCTGAGTAAATGAGAGTCTACTACCCTTTAGGATTTAATGGGGAAAGTCTGTTCAGGCTCTCTACTTCAGAAAAAATACCCTTGAAAACGGATGGAGGTTACAGGAACACATTCTGATATGGTATTCTCGTAAGGTTTTCATCGGATCCTTAATTTATGACAATTTCCAGATGAATCCTGTCGATTACTGATATCTTGCTTTCGTACTATAAAATCTACACGGAATTTCGATCAGATCTTTTCATTTAATCAACACAAGTTGCTCGCTTTTTTCTTTACCCATTATCGTGTGGGAGACTTAGTTATTGTTGTCCATATGTTGTCTGTTGGGATAATTTAAGTTTCATTATAAAAATAACAGAACTGCGATAATTTAGCCTTTCTATCTTTTCTGCAATGGGCCTCTGAATGCGAAATGAATTTGCGAAAAACTATGTGTATATTTGTTAATGGCACTAACCACTATAAAAGACATACGAAACCAATGAATATACACATTCCCAAAGGAATTAGAACAATTCCAGGAATAATTTAAAGTACGTTGTGGAATATTGCCACGAGTAGAGTGTTACATTTGATTTTATGACAGATAGAATGGAGTCAGTCCTTCATACTTCTCGGCTTAAACTTAAAAAAAAAAACTCACAGTACAAATAACTATTGGACAATACGTTAAGAATATTGTTAAGGCTACTTAAATGTGGGCTACATTTACTGTAAGAGAAACTCACATGATAGAAGAGTCTATATATTAACAAAGCAATAATTTGCCAACGGATGGAGCATTTTTGAAACATCGGGTTTGAGAATCTACATACTCCCCCAAAGAATCTCAAATATAAATCTATCGGACAAGTTACTCTCTTCATCCTATCACCATATTGTTGATCATTGTGTCTGTTTTACAATTACATATACAGAATTTGTTTAGTTGAACTTATATTACCCTGTATTCCTTCGAAGTGCGTACTCACAACTCAGTTGATAAGCTGTGAATTCTCACAATTCCATGTTAAAGTCCGAGATATCACAAAGATAATCTGTTGCAATTGTTATTTACTTCGCTGTGCAAGACTTCGCAACTTCTTTTTTGTGCCTGCTTCCCGGAAGGTACTAAGTTGCAAAAGTTTATATTTCAGATGATCAAATGTATCGCTACTAAACTATACCAAATATCCTGTTAAGCACAGTGCCAAATATTTACGTTCTGCTGCGATATGCCTTGTTTTGTGTTAAAAATGTAATAGAAAAGGAAGAAGGATAATTATGCATTTTAATTACAATAGTATTTGTAAATATTTCTCAGGATATACAGTGTGACCAAAAAAAACAGAGAATATTCAATTGTTTTTCTGAGCATTTTACAGTCAACGGAGAAAATAAGGCACAATACGCTAGTGTTTTGATGTGATCTTTTGAATATAATAAACTAGTTATGATCAAAGTTTCATTTCATTCAGACAAAACACTAAGAAACGGGGTCTAATTAGAGTTGGGCCTCGTTATTTTGGGAACCCTGTATTAGAAGCATCGAACACACTTATGATAAATAAATACATATTATTAAATAGCAAACAATTATCAATTAAAATGTAAAATGCCACTAAATTGTGTTTATATACATTATCTGTAATTACACGATCATTTCATAAGGAATTCAAGCAATATTCTATATTCATTATGATAATTTTAATCATTGCATTCAAGTAAATAATAATTTGAGACATAATTTGAAAAAATGGTAAACTTACGGCGTTGAGAAAATCTTTGATCGAATGTATAAGTTTTTGCTTCATCTTTTGTTGCCGAAATGAATTTTTCAAAGTGGAAATGGTGTATCAAGGGTCGATAAATCAGTAATGTCATTTTTGTTTAAACAAAATATCGTGTTTTTGGTTTTTTTTGTTTTTGTTTTTTTAGTTCGACTCGTGAGAGACAAACCGAAAATTTTAATTGAGAATAAACAGGAAAAAAGAGAGATAATCTATAAAGTAAATGAAAATGGCCGCCCCCTGGTATTTATGGATTGCAAATCATGTGATATGACGAGAGGGGAGAGGGAGTCTGCAAATGAGATGTGGTTGGGTCTCTCTATAAGAGAGCCGTCTTCTTTATTTTGGGAGTCAGCGTTGAAAGTGCAGAGAGAAGAGAACAGTTGGATTTGAGTTTGAGACTTCATCTGAGGTTAAGTTCAAATTTTACGTCAAGCTATTTCGGCACAGTTACAAAAATGGGTAACCGGGTAAGATTGAGCAGCGATATATAAAATCATATTTTAATTTATTTTATTTTATTTATCATAGGGGACTCCCAACACTTTTCCGGAAATAAAATTTAGGAAAATATTTCGTTAAAACTATGACAAACTAAGAAAAATCTATCAAAAAGCAGGCCGAAATCAATTTCGAAATATTTTGTATTAGCAATGGCAATGCTGATATTTTTCTTGGAGAAAAATAAATGATTGCAATGGCAATAGATACTTTTGATCCTGAATAATATTCCCCTACTAATAAAAATGGCAGAAAATAATTAATGAATTATATATTCTGGCATGATCTTTCTCTGTAACTAATTTGGAAAAAAGTTGTTAAAAGAGATGCAATTCTTAGTGGCTTCATGTGATGGAAAACCGATTTGATTTTCTAGCAAATGCAAAAATTAAAAACATATTTTTTCTTGGAGTATTATGGTGAAGAGCATGGTATTCAATTTGCAACAACATTAAATAGTTTCAATTAAATGGTGACGTTAAAACATGTCAGTTTTGCAGATCGTGAAAAGTATTGATTTAGTTGCCATGGAACGGTGCCCGACATTTTAATTTAGAATTCTCTTGAAATCCATGTTCCATATCGCCTTTTAATTTAATTTTTTTTTTCTTCGTGAAATAATTATTTCGATTGGGGAGAATATCTATCGTGAAATATAAATGATATTAAGTTTGATCAGAACTAATATCATGAACAATGTTAAGCTGCTAAACCATTATATTTAAAAAAGTAAGGTGCGATTTCATATCATAAAATTGAGCATCGGGTAAGATTAAAGTAACAACCGAAAACTAACCGAAAAAATAAGCCGAATTCAAATACCATTATACGAAGAGTACACACGCGGTCATGGAGACCTCTATTGGAACAAGTATTTCAATAAACATTATTCATCATGAGAATTATGTGATACGAAGGGTGTTTAATAAGTAATGTCTGTGACTAACTTCTATTTATATAAGCTTGCTAACATTAATTATGCGGAATTATATATATATAAGTATAAATATTAATATATTTAGAGATAAATTAGAAAACTTAAATGCCATTAAATGATAAAATCATCTTTTATTTACTTTGTTGGTGTTTCATTCCAATATTTCGCTAAAAAATTAGCCTCATCAGGGTTTTAGGTCTAATCCGTATATTTTGTTTTCATTTTATAATGAAGGAAAAGTTAATTCTTTAGGGAAAAACAATTGAATCTACGTGCTGTCCAATTATGTAATGGGTGTGTCACCCGAGTCTCTGACATTTATATGATGAGAACGCTACTTACCTATATAAAAACATACAAATAAATGTATTCTAAAAGTGTGTAACTACTTTTTACTTCAGATCTAACATACACACCAAAAGTTAACACCATTTATCATGGAAAAGAAGACAATTTTATCACTATATAATATCAGAGCAGAACCAAATTCTCATCCCAACTAAAAACCCGATCGACAAACGGGTCGTTATTGTTCTGTAAAGCTGACCATTTAAAAAAGTGTTTCTTTTGGTTGTCGTTCAATATCTTATGAGTTTAAACATATAGTTATTTTTTATAAAATATATGTAATTTTCTTGATCCTCGTCTTTTCTCCTCTGCCAATTTCATAGATATATGGAATGTGTTGCCTGTCACCCGTGCAAATAATGTTATTGCATATGTTCAGCAGAATTGTACAATCAATTTCAACTGGTTTTGCTCGATCACCTAGTTTTCTCCATGAATTCCCTGTTTTGTAGTTAATTATAATGCCTCTTCTTATTACAGTATCACATTCCTTATCCTGTGACACTCCCATGTATCCTGATTGTTTTCAGCGTAATACTAGCGTGGGTATTTTCACATCTTGGTAAAAAGGCATATCTACTTTTTGAACGAAGCATCCAGTCCTCGTTAATTCCAGGCTTTAAATAAAGTAAAAAAGATGTGTCTGAAACTGCAATTCTAATTCTGAGGGAAGGTTTCACTGTGTTTTGGGTAGCTTATTTCATATTTTCATGTGTAAAATCGGAAATTAAAGTATGTTTCCCATTTACTGTTACACACACACACACACACACACCCATATATATATATATATATATATATATATATATATATATATATATATATATATATATATATATATATGTTTGTTACAATTCGAAAATTTATATAATACATTTCTATATTTCTGTTCATGAAAGGTCGGTGATTCCTAATATACTTGTCACATACGAGTCAATCCAATGTGACCTCTGCTTGTCCGTCTTAGTGGATTCTCCGCAAGGTATTTCAGTGTAGTAAGGCCCGGCAATCGATTTAGTCGGAATTACTTTCACCTCCGGGTTGATAGGCCGCTGCATCGTCGATCTATTACACTGAAAATTAATCAATTTTGTGAACACAAAAGAAAGACAGAGTCGATTGTATGTCTTCTACTGGTTAATTCAAGATAGATGTACAAAATATAAGCTTATATACAATTGTTCATTTGTTTATTTTGACAAAACTCTACTGAGTCCCAATTAGATTAAACACTCTCGGTTTTGCAGTGGTGACGGTTCGGGAAGAGAGTGGGTGAGGCCTTTCGATTGTATTTGATTTCTCTCAAAATTCAGCCCCAACTTCGATTTTGGCGCGGGGACCTGTTTACGTAGTGAGCTGACGGGGTAGGCCGTGCTGCCGCCTGGACGAATCGCCATTCATTACGTCATCTCAGAGAAATCCCCTATTCCCAGTATGCGGCTGGTATTCTGCAAACTCTCTCCAACCTGTTTCTCACGGTAAAGAGCTTAACTCCGTGACCTCTCGGCCTGGTACTACACTCAGAGGCCAAACAACACAGAGTCAGTGCCCGTTGGCAACGGACACGAAATTATATTTCTTGATGTCTCTGAAAGTGACATCAAGTTGTCGTTTTCACCAAACAGTAAACTTTATTTGACAGAACTTTCTTTCAGCAGGTTTGGATACGTAGCCCGGGCATACAGCAATACTTAACGAATAAAACAATCATATCTCCCGGCATTCTCCAGTGTTTTGGGTACCTCAGCTTCCCCCCAATGGGGAGCCCCACCGGTCCTTAGGACGATCACGTCACAGGTATTACTGTTGATTAAAATTTAAATAAAATTATGTCCCCTAGTTTGTGATTGATTTGATCAAGTGCATGTTTATTAAACCCCTTTTGTCGTTAAGTTTAGTAAAACAGTACACTTCTCGGTATTAATTTTTATAATTGAAAAAATATCTACTTGACAATAATTTGTTGGGAAATTGGACATAAATATTCATAGTTTTAAGAAGTTAATTGCAAATTTTAAATAACAATGTTGACATGCCCATGTTTTTCTCATTTTAATCATATTTAGCTCGAAAGGCTTCAGTCATAGTTTTCATAGTATGTGCATGGGTATCATGATTAAGAAACAACTATACGAATTAGTGTTTAAAAATATGGAATGCCCACATAGTTCATCTAGTTGAGATAACATTTTCGAATTGTGTATCCTTGTGGCAGACTTGGGTAAACTGAGTTTTCTTTTACAAAACATTGATTTCATCTCTCTATACAGCTGCTGATAAGAGAAAGTAAAAAAATAGATACACAAATAGAAAATGAGTGCGAAACAGTTATTTAAGGAATGAGATGAAAAGATGGGGAAGCATAGAAATACAGAAAAAGTAAAAAAATATGACATATAAATAAATAAAGAATGCGAAACAAAGGCAGAACTTCATAAAAAAGCCAATGATAGAAAAAATATGGACTCGGATTCAAACACACGTTTCGTATTTTCTCTTAGCAATTTACGTCTTTTCATTGGCTTTTGTGACTCTAAATACCATCTTCTAAGAGTTTGGTACGTTCGAGGCAATTTTTTGCTACATCACATTCTATTATATGAAATATTTTGAGAAATATATCAGTTTCCATGAGGTCGGTATGTGTGATAGTAAAGGCGTTCTGGTAGCATTTACAATGAAATGACAAAATGGAAGTGAAAATGAAAAGCAAAGAAAAAGGTTTTGCGCATGTAAAGGAAAACGAACTAAAACTGCGTCTGAAATATAGAGATAAATAAATACACCTATAATTGGGACTGAAGAAATATGGGATTGGTAAAACAAAATGAAAATAACCAACAACAACATAATAAAGAAAAGGAATACAAACTGATTTTCTATGTAAAAGGAGAATGTCGAATTTCATAGCGATTATTGAAAAAAAAAACGAAATTAAATCAAATGGGTATATAAACAAAGCAATTGCGGTCACAGTTAATATTGTTTCAGATTTTGTCTTCTGGTTTATGTTGTAAATCTGTCTGCATCATTAACCATGTGTAAACGGGCAAGAATGCTGTTCTTAATATATGAAAAGCAGGAAACATTCATCTCATCGTAAAATCATATACAACTTATACGAAAGGTAAAATATCCAATGACGTCATTGGATACTTTACCTTTCACTAGACTATCCACTCACGTGAAACCACCCTTTTCTTCACCCTATTCCCTATGCTTCACTTTTTGTTATCAAGCAAGGGCTTTGACTTACTTGCAGTTTCATCAGATACTTTTCATGCAAGATCCGACCCCACATTTTGCTAATTCCTACCCTCGGATTAGGAAGGAAATTATTTCTTCGAAATTCCGCGTAATAAGGACTATTCACTTATTTAGTGTTTCCTTTTCAAATTAAATATGTTTGTAACTCTTTTCAAATGTTATTTAACATGGTTTATTTACTATTTGCTCTTATATATATATATATATATATATATATATATATGTGCGTGTGTGTGTGTATGCATACCTTTATATATATATGTGTGTGTGTGTATATGCACACCTTTATATATATATATATATATGTGTATACATATATATAAATATATATATATAATATGTGTATACATATATATAAATATATATATATATAATATGTGTATACATATATATATATATATATATATATATATATATATATATATATATATATAGACGGCTGTCGATTTTACTCGGTTATATGTTACACTTAATATGATATCTTATTTAATGCATATCCCGTATTTATTATTAGGGAGCAAATCTTCGAGTTATTGTATTTTTCTTAATATACAGTATTTATCTAGATTGAGGTTTAGCTTACAAAGGTAGTTTTAATTAACGCACAGTTCGTATGTATTATAATCTACACAATACTCTATTGATTAGTATATTTTATCTCATACATAGTAATGCTTTTGAAAGTTTAAAAATTATCAAAATTATCGAAATCAAAAGCGTTCTAGCTTTAGCTTTAACTGTCTGAGTAATCGATAGATATATAAGAAAATATTTTCCGTTAAACAACACATTTGATTTATATTTGCACATGCGCAGAATAACAATTTTAATCGGCATATTACTCGGCTGTTTAATTTCTTTAAGGGCTGACCTTTACATTTATATTTACTGGCTAAAAACTGAGTTGATTTTGCTCCACCGGGTATTATTCCTATATATCAAGATTCAAATATATAAAATTAAAACGAAAGGTCGTTCTGCTGACACAAAGCCAATGTAACACACCCACATTAATACAAAATAATGTCTATATATATGTATATATATATATTTATATATATATATATATATATGCATGTGTTAGAATGTTTTCATCTTTGATGCTAAGCAATTATGACCAATGTATAATATGCATAAATAATACTGAACGTAATATGTAAATGAAACAATGTATATAATGAAAAATCAATAAAAAATTAAATAAGAAATAATGAATGGTTGTTTTCCAAATTAATATACAAATTAGTTAATAATTATGACGTCGCTCGCATATACACACCTACAGGTAAAATTAGCAAACATTATATTACCCAGAGAAACTGATTATACACACGCTTACATATATATGGATTTCGCTATCTAACACTGGACCTAGGTAACATATAGTCATTCAGTGCCGCGCTTCTCTTCAATGGTGTCGCACGTAATATACGTATTCTGGTGCCTACGTTATACACAGTGTCAACTCTTTTGTATATGAAGTTTCAAATATAAAGAATAAAAAAGTGCTTATAGAGACAGTCCTGTTGATACAGATACATGATAAAACATGCACACACACACTCACACACATACATATATATATATTATATATATATATATTATATATATATATATATATATATATATATATATATATATATATATATACGGCATTATCGCGTGGACACACCGGTTCTCGTCAGATAACCGAAGTAAAGCAACTGCGAGCCTGGTTATTACAAGGTGTGTGATCATTTT